>NC_141221.1:27967500-28015000 GCF_054856515.1 Filicampus tigris
TGCATTTAATTTTATTGCGAAAACGATCTGGAAGGTGGCGGCTAAGGGGGAACGTCGGGTTTTTTCTCCACACACAACGTTGCTAGACGAGTTGCTTTGCAGCAGCAACTAGCTGCGTGGGGCATCCTCTACGTGTGGGAAACTGTATGTCATCGCAAAATGTGATATAATGGACCGATCAGAGCAGCAACAAATCCTTATGTGTGCGTGGCATGTGTTGCAGACCTGTCACCAATAGCACAATGCGTCAATCATGTGAATCAATGTGGCAGTTGTTTTGTAAGGAGAGACGTGAGACAGCAACGTGCGTTCAAGCGTGTTTGTATTTCCTTATATGTCCTTGTTCCCCCTTATTATTTCTTTTGGTTGCAGAGCTGTTAGCTATTTTTCTGAAGAATAGCCCTGAAATTGAGGCTTTGAATGTATTGGGTAATCATTTGACAAGAACTCAATTAGCTGACGATACAACAATATTTCTGAAGAAAACAGAACAGATCCCTTTGGTAACTACAAAAACTGGTTTGTTTTCTAAAGCATCAGGAATATATTTTAAATTTGAAAAAATGCGAGTTCATGTTGATACATGATCATCGTCCAATGAATCTGTATGGGATTTCAGTAAAATATCAGGTGAAATATTTAGGGGTGATTATAGCCAAAGATTACAAAATCAGAGAAAAACAATGTTGCTCCAGTTGTAGATAAATGCAAATCCATACTTAATTCCTGGTTGCAAAGAGATATGTCTATTTTTGGTTGTATTTTGATTACCAAAATGGAGGTACTCTCCAGATTTATATACCCAGCTTTCTCTTAATTTATTTCGGATCATTGGATCAAATCAATAAATCAAACAAATTTCAATTTTATTTGGAAAAACAAACATCATTATATAAGAAAAGGGGATGCAGTAAAATCATTTGAAGAAGGGGGATTAAATGTAATTGATTACGAAGCAATGAATGGTATGATAAAACTTAAGTGGTTGCAACAATTGAAGAAAGGTAATATGGATAACTTTTGGTTCTAAATTCCCTCGAAAATATTTGAGAAATGTGGTGGTATTGTTTTTTATTTTTTTTTGTTAAAGTGTGATTTTTGTATTTCTTAGATACCAGTCAAAATTTCCAAGTTTCATCAGCAGGTCCTTTTGTATTGGAAATTGATATATAATCATAATTTTACTCCACATTCTGTTCCTATCTGGAACAATAGATATGTTCTAATGAGAAGAAAATCCTTGTTTTATCGTAATTGGGTGGAGAAGGACATTTGGTCAATTCTTCATATATTGGACAAATCAGGAGAACGTCTTTCTTATGAGGCTTTGGTTGCTAAATTTGATTTAAGATGTACTAAAAAATATGCTGTAGTAATTGGAGCAATACCACAAGCTATGGTAAATACGGTGAAAGGAATGCTGATTTATGATAGAAGAATACCAATGATGCCATCACTTGTTATAGATTAGGTTAATTTTGTTGATAAAAAATGTACTAATAAATTCTTAAGGAGGTAACCTTACATCCAAACTATTTCCATTACCTGTAAAAAGGAATAATCTGTTAAAAGAATACACTCTAGAGATTAAACATAGAATTAGAACAAAGTACCTTTCTCTACCCATATCAGCAAAAGCAGAAGAAACACATTTTAAGATGATGAATAATATCTACCCGTGTCCTTTTGAAACCGAGATTTAATCCGGAACGAAATGGTTGTGTATTTTGTAATTCTGATTTAGAGACTTTGGAATATTTATTTTTTGATTGTATACATATCAAAAACTTTTGGGAAGATTTTCACAATTGGATGGCTGAGAAGGACCAGGACTTTATTCAACTGGAGTACACGGAAGGACATTAAATATAGGACAGAAAAACACATGAAACAGGACATGTATGACGTTTTGATAATAATGGCGAAATAGTTCATTCATCGGTGCAGATTCTTATAATGTCACCCTTTGTTTTTGATTTATGTAAAAGAAATGGGACATTTAGCAAAGACATTGAATATAATTAGAACAAAGAAGCTTTTGTAATACACAATAATATGATGGGTTTATTTTCTGAGTAGATTTAATAATATTATTTTATTTATTTTATTTTATTTATTTTTTTATTTTTTATTTTTCTCGCTTTTATTTTTATTTTTGTTATACTACACAGTTCAAGTGTATGTGTGTATTGTGATCATTTTGTGGTTCTATGTTGTGAGTGAATTGAGATTGACATTGTTTAATAAAGACAAAATTTCCTTATTTTCACATCAGGTAACCCGCGCCTCCCACCTACAACTGGGGCATACCATTACAAGAGGGGGCGGAGAGTGCTGGGGGGGCAATACCACAATCCCTATGACATCAGTTGCCGCTCGTGCCGCGCCGACGTGGGAGTAGAAAGAAGCCTAAAAAGAAGCCTTTCACCGAGTAGGCTGAGATGAAATTTTGCCGTCACACGCATGAGGGCCGATTAGTGGGCCGGACTAAAATCAACTTCCGGCCATGCTTAGTCCGGCCATTTTTTAAAATTTGTCACCCCCCACCCCTCCGCCCCAAAAATGGGCATCCGGCTGGGCCGGAGGATCCGACCGGTCCGGCCCAGCTCTGCTGAATACTTTGACAAAATCCAACTGTGTTCGTGAGGCAGTAACTCAATTGTATAAAGCATTTTATGTTAATTTATTTGCTTTATTTATATTTTATACATTTGTTAATATTTATTAATATATTTATTAATAGATGTATAACTGCCTCTTATTGTTTTTTTATTTATTGTATTGTTTTTAAAGTGCTTTGTTACAGCTCTAGCTGTTATGAAATTCGCTATATAAATAAAATTGTATTGGATAGTAGAGTTCAACTTGTTTCTCAGTCGATCTTCAACAAGAGGAATGTCACTGCGTCTGTGTCAAGATATCTGCAACTCGTCGTAGTTCTGGGCTCCTCAGAGCCGCAGATACAGCACCCCTTGTTTGAGATCGCAAGCCATCATGTCAAAAGAGTTGTTCTAGCGCGTGATTACGTCCATAATTAGTTTGTGCGCGGGCAGCTCGAGCTGTCTTTATTTAGACGTCAAAAGTGTTGCTGCTGTTGAGCATCGGTGAAAAAAAGAAACTATAAGCTTGACACGTGTAAACAAACATGATACGTGGCCAACTTTGGACCAGCTGCACTAGCGTTGCGTTCATTGCCAACACGATAAGCACTTAATGTGTGGCTCAAAGCAAGCCTCACGTATCGCCACATGCATGTTGCGAGCGTTGTCGGTCACAACGTCCGTGATTTGGCCTCGGAAGTTCGCATTCGGTGACAGCTCCTTTTAAGACATCTGCTGCATTCACCCGGACTCCAAAACACTGTCAAAAGAAAATAGATCTCGTGCTGTGCAGGGACGAGAAATCTCGTGGCGTTCTAATCCCGAGATCTCGTCCCATCCCTAGTATATATATATATATACACATATATATATATACATATATATATATATATATATATATGTGTGTGTATATATATATATATATATATATATATGTATATATATGTGTGTGTATATATGTATATATGTATATGTATATGTGTATATATATATATATGTATATGTATATGTGTATATATATATATATATATATATATATATATATATATATATATATATATATATATATATATATATAAAAAATGGGCTAGCGGTGTTAATGTCAAGCTCTGAACTATTATTAATATCCAGTATTGGTTGATAGAGAGGCGGGTATGCCTTGCTGAAGAAAGTGAACCAACCCATCAATGATGAGACTTCCATATGTAGCCTTCTTGTCACAGACAGGGCAGATCCAGGAAGGTTTTTTTTCATTCATCTGTAAGTAGAGGGCAGCATCGAAGCACTGAAGGTGAGAGCAGGTCACCGCTCTGCATGGAACCGTAAGTCGCATCTTACCCAACTGCAGGAAAAATTATTTAAGGTCAGTCAAACTGAAAATGTAAAATAACTGCATTTATGCAAAAGCAGCAAACCGCTCAAAATATGTGTCTGTAATTGCTATATTTCATCAATTTTTACATACTTGGGAGGATATTTATCATAGAAAACCAATAAAAATTAAGATTGGATTTGAGGGACCCCGCACTTTCACTTCACTTGACTGATTTTAAACAATCTGGACTTAGTAAGTACAGTGCCTTGCAAACGTATTATCCCTCCTTTAACCTTTTGCCACATTTGAGGCTTCAAACAAAGACAAAAAAATATATATTTTTTATAAAGAATAAACACCAAATGGGACACAATCAGAAAGAAAATGAAAGAAAATGTGATATTTTAAACTTTCAACCCAAAAAATTTTTTCAAGAATATGTTCGATGCAGGCCCACTAGTTGGAACAAGGCATTTTGATATTGTGTTTGTGGAATATGAGTTAAGCAGCAAAATCTAGCCATCTATGGGGGTGGCCATGTTGTCACTTCAGTCGGGTGAAAATGACATCACAGAGGTTCCCTGATGATTTCTAAATGATTTATGATGATAAATAGAGTCCATCTGTGTGTGATCTAGTCTCAGTATACTATAGATGCACCTGCTCTGTGATGGTCTCGGAGGTCTGTTAAAAGAATATTGGGGAGAAAACAGCATCATCAAGACCAAGGAACACACCAGACAGGTCCGGGATGAAGTTTAAAGCAGGATTAAGATATGAAAATATTTCACAACCTTTAAATATCTGATCACTGTTCAATCAATCATATTGAAGTGGAGAAACTACCGGACCACTGCAAACAGACCAAGACATGGCCATCCCTCCAAACTTTCAGCCCAAAAAAGGAGAGCACTGCAAAGATCCACAGCTAAGGCCGGTGAATCCGTCCATAGGAGAACTATTAGTCACACACCGCACAATTCTGGCATTTATGTAAGAGGGACAAGAAGAAAGCCATTTCTCAAAGAAAACCAGATAGTCCCGATTGAAGTTTGCCACAAGCCACCTGAGAGACAACAAACGTGGAAGAAGGTGCTCTGGTCAGATGACACCAAAATGTAACATTTTGGGCTAAATGCAAAACATTACATTTGGCCCACCAAGTTACAGTACTTGTGCCTGCCCAACTAAGGTTTGGATCTCTTAAAAGGCTCTCTTAAAAGTATATATTCTTTTAAATTACATATTTATTTCATTTTATAATTGCAGAAAAGGCTACAAAGTCCTAGTATGTTAACCTTTACTATGATTACTAATTTGCATACTTTGTATAACTTTCTTGTGTGAGGAGCTCACATGACTTACACATGCACGGTGACGGTGTCACATGTGGCTCGAGGAGACGGAATGTACGGCACAGTAGGGCGTCTGGGGCTAGCGTGTGCACGGTGTTGTGTTAGAACTGGCCGTAGTCTGTTCCACCAAAATGTTTTCTTAGAGTGTTTTGTGCAGCGTTGTTCATGTACCTACCTTACCACGTAGTGATCGTTAAGTTGTTGTCACGTCGTTAAGTCAGGTATTGGAAGTGGCGCCAATTCAATGTCATTGTCATAAGAGCACAAACCGGAAGTCCTGCCTAAAGCGCATGGGGCATGATTCTTACAAATTTTAATTTGTTGTATTAAACAAAATATCCATGTCGCAACGAACGGTTTCTCGAACTGATACACATTAACCGAGTATTTCCTTGATTTAGCATTATGCTTTGAAAATCTTCAAATCGTGGTGAAATCGTAAAGAATGCGGATATGAGGTCAGCGAGCCATGTCTGTGACTTGCCGGCTGTGACGTGTGCTCGTTATGGTGTTTCTTCAGATCAATTTCATTTCTCTTTTAAGTGAACAATAAAAATGAGTAACCAATATTTGACGACACCTTGACATTGCCATCGTCAGAGTCTGACGACTATGCGGCTGGGCCAGTGATGTCACGCACGCATGTACAAAAAAATAATCATAATAAAAAAATTTAAAAAATAATTATATTCAAGCCTGAAATGTAGCGAAACGTCAAAAGGTTCAAGGGGCCAAATAATGGTGCAAGGCAATGTATATACAATTCTTTAAGCATTGGGGACACCACGTGGCAAATAAAACAAAACAAACACAAAAAAAACATTCATTAAACTACATAGCCAGAGCTTTAGATGATTTAAATGTTTTTAAAGTCCTTCTATAAAATAATGTGAACATTCCATTCCATACTCAAGTATTTACCGGACACAAGAGGGAGACTCGAAGGCTTGTTGTGGCAACTTCGCTGTCTGGATCTGCGGTGAGCTTCTCTTTTACTTGATGAATGATGATAGGGAAAGAGTAGACAATTCTTTTTAATAAAACAATGATGGATGGATATGCAATACTTAGTTTACAATTCAACAAACTAAACCAACAAATAACAGAAAGTGGTCCAGTTTTGAGGCTGACTTGGCCTGTGCAGTTCAATGAGCTCAGTTCAGTACATTTACATGAATCATGCTGTTAAAATAGGCATTTTTAGGCATATAAGTAGTAACGTCATGAACGACAAATTTGTTTGTAATTTTAGATAATCACGATTTACAATTTCAACTGCGCTTAGCAGCACACTATTTTCTTCTCTAGAAACAGTGAGATTTTAGACAAATCTCACCCCATAGATCTTAGTCTATGAGACGAAGTGACGTCAGAATCACAGTACTTATTTTGCCTGATTACATAGCATATTTGAGTATGCCTGGATTGTTAAAAAGTGATTAGTAGGATGAGCAACTGTGTTAGGCTGTGAGCATGAAAGGATTCAGAGGCCATCCATCCATCCATTATCGATACTGCTTATCCTCATAAGGGTCGCGGGGCGTGCTGGAGCCTATCCCAGCTGTCTTCGGGCAATAGGCAGGGGACACCCTGAATTGGTTGCCAGCCAATCGCAGGGCACACAGAGACAAACATCCGCATTCACAATCACACCTAAGGGCAATTTAGAGTGATCAATTAACCTGCCATGCATGTTTTTGGAATGTGGGAGGAAACCGGAGTACCCGGAGAAAACCCACGCAGGCACGGGGAGAACATGCAAACTCCAAACAGGGAGGCCGGAGCCGGGATCGAACCCACGACCTCTGAACTGTGAGGCGGACGTGCTAACCAGTCGACCACCGTGCCACAGGATGCAGACTCATTGTTATCTATTAAATTGCCTTTGAGAAGTAATCCAACGACTCACCAGCCTATATGGGGCACTTGCATATAGGATCAAAGTCAAATGGACGGAGGGCAAAATAAAAAATTTTGCGACAAGCCAAGGGCCGGACTTATAGAATGTTCATTGAAATTTTTTTAAATGTCCAGATTGGATCGGGTCATTCGCGCCTGCTGATGACGTCACGCTTTATATTTCTGTCATATATTTCTTTGCCTCTATGTTTGTCACCCCCCTGGCTGTTGTGTTTTTATGTTCAGAGTTACTAAATAAAAAAATAAAATAAAGTACATTACTGCTACTTTTGCGAGGCAGCTCGAACATCACTTCCGCTTATGACCCGAGAAGAAGCCGCTGCCCATCTTATGAAACAAGATCAGTGGAACGTTTGCGTTTCTCCGTTTCCAAACTGGAAACAATTTTCTGGTTGACTCGGGCTGCAAGATTGTATGAACTGTACATGATGTGAAGTGAAACGGATAGGATCATATGATTGGTATGATGTCTCCAGCTGACTCTATTTTAGAGTAGCAAGGTATGGATGTGGGTGCTCCTGTCAGAGAACACAGGCCCGTATTCCACTTGACACGTCTATTTACTGTGGTCTGCAACAACACAGACAAAGAATAACCTAGCAACATCATCCAATGCCTAACCATTAGTTAACAATATGCCTAAACATTAAAATTCTCTGTATTAAGCAATTAAACAGCCAAACAATGCATACAATACACATTCACATGTTTTATCATTAGAATATAGTAAGCATACTAACCGAAATAACTAACTAGTGATCATCAACGTGACATCACTCACGAGAACATATCTAGGCTATTATGTACAGCAGTTACCTGACACGAACCTGACTTATTAAACTCACTTTTTAACATTTACACACAACAACAAACGTGGTGAAACACGGGAAATCTGCAACTACTGAGTTTGCGGGCACGAACAAACTACTAGCTAGCTGTGTCGAAGGAGGAGAAAGAAAAGAAAGCACGTCGCTCGCTGTCAACACTTAGCGCTAGAGGAGCGTTCAATGCCTGCTCACAGTGTGGGACATCTCAGCAATGAATTTATCAAATGCCAACAATTACTAATAATAAAACAAGGTAAGATTTCTAACATAAAGTATTTCTTAATGAAGCGTGTTTTACTCCGAATAACATTTCGCCACAATCCGATTCTGAAAGGCACGAAAAGTGACGTGAAGTCTTGAGTCGGCGTGTAGGCAACTGAAGCACGATCCTCGCAAAAGTAGCGGTAATGTTCGTTATAACAACAGCCAGCAAACATCGATGCAAAGAAATATGTTACAGAAATAGTGTAACGAATTGGGTTATCTGTGTTGTGGTCGAATTTGTGTCTTGCCAAGTTGTGTTGTTTCCGAGGTTAATGAATGCATCGTGCGGCTCGCTGGATGGGAGGGAATGCGAGCGAGAGTAGCGGAGGAGGAAGAGAGAGCCATTGCTCTCTTTTGACTGAACGGTTGTCGTACTGCTTTGGCGTCGGCTGTGGCCCATATTAGCCTGTTGGACTAATAAAAACGTGCTAATTAAACTACATCTATGTTACAATACAATATATCTTAAAGTGTGACGTCATCGGCATGCAAGGAGCCGATCACAACTGCTAACCACACCGGCTTGCTGCGGGCCGGATCTAATAATAAAGCAATTATCATCCCAGGGGCCCTTCTCGCGGGCCGAATGTGGCCCGCGGGCCTTGACTTTGACATATGTGGTCTAATCGATCACCTAATATCTCCCTGCAAAACTTCCTGATAACCTTTTAATTCATTTTTTCATTAATGATTGGAATTTTTCCAGGCCCTGAGGCAGAAAACCACCCCCAAACCACAATGCTCCCTCCAGGGTGCTTCACGGTGGGGATGAGGTTTTGATGTTGGTGAGCTGTTCAATTTTTCCCCCACACATAACGCTGTGTGTTACTCCTCAAAAATTGAACTTTGGTTTCATGAGTCCACAAAATATTTTGCCAGTAGTTCGCTGTTTGCAAATATTAAAGTTAACGGAATGTTTCTTAGACAACAGTATGTTCTTCCATGGACTCCTCCCAGGAACACCATTCTTGACTAGTGTTTTACATACAGTCGACGTGTGCACAGTAGCGTTGTCACAATACTAAAATTTCAAACTCAATATCGATACCCAGGAAATACTTGATACTTGATACAACGTGGATAAAAAACCGACAAATTCTTTAAAAAGGCATGAAAAATATATATTTTTCAAATGAACAAGACTGGCTGGTTGGCCCTGCTGCTGCCGCCGCACTGGCCATACTTAGCATCAGTAAAACATAGAACTGCCAGGTCACTGTAAGTGGTCTTTTGCAGGGCTGCCACAAACGATTATTTTAGTAGTCGACTAATCACCAACAGTAGCCACGATTATTCGATTTACCGGAGAATATGTAAATCACGGCATAATTGCACCAGCAAGCAGCTGCTCTTATATGACCATTGGTAGTTTACAGCTTGAATTCTTTAAGGTATGTACAAATTAATAATAAAGACAATTAAAATGATAGGACATTCAACTTAAATAAAACTTTTCAGCTGTGGCCTTAATGTTTTTAGATGTAAATATTTAGTGCATTTCAAAATGGAACCCAAAACTATACACTATGCTGAGTTGCACTAATACTATGAAACTACCTATACAGTTGTGCCTCTTCTTACGAAATTAATTGGTTCTGGAAGAAATTTCTTGAGTAGAAAATTTTGTAAGTAGAGATGCGTTTTCCATGTAAATGCCCTTATCCGTTCCAAGTCCCCCAATATTCCGACATAACTGTTTTATAAAGCATAAAAATGCATCGAAACATGTAACAAATACATGTTACAATTAGATTATTGCACAATAAATGAGAGTTGTGCAGAATGTAAAAAACAAAGAATAGAGTACACGTTTTGCTCTCTTTGGTTCATGTTCTCTTTCAGAAGTGGTTTTTGCCTGGCGTTTTGTAAAGAGCTGATTTAATAACGTGGCAACTGTCGATACATTACGGTCATATTCTTTGAAGATCAATCAAACGCATCTATTTTTCATACATTTCTATTATCTCTCACTTTGTGTGTATGGACAAAAAAAAAACGATTTTCTCCTTTTTTTTCTTTTCCTCGTTTCTAATTGACGTAAAACTATCGGAATATCTCATGGCCCGAGGGGCGAATGACGAGGACGTTGCATCGACATATCCATCACATATATATCTATCTACCTGTCTATCTACACACATAGACACATACGGTATAGGTCCCTCTTAGCCAATGGGATGCCAGGAAGATGCTAGGTAATAGCCAATGGCAGAGTATGTTGCATTCAGGAAACTCTGGAGCTGCGATTAGCAGCCCATACTGCTAGAAGCAGCCCATACTTTTACCTTTCGTATCCTGAAATTTCTTTCGTAACAAGAGGCAATATTTTCCTGTTGATGTGTTTCGTAACTTGAAAATTTCATATGAAGAGACGTTCGTAAGTAGAGGTACCACAGTAAATACTAAAAGAAATACTTGTAAACACTTTTCTTGGGCACCAATCCTTTTTTTTTTTTTAATGTATGAGGGGCATTAAATTATGAGTAAAATCAGGAAAATAAATACAATGTCGCCGTAATTAAGTAGTTTTTTTGCGTCCTTTATAAGCGACTGAAATTTCAGGATGACGTGTTGTTGAAGTCGGTGGAAATGCCGCAACTACAGAGACTCGAAAAATTACGTGACATTCTGCCGGGATCAACCTCAAAATAAAAGCGTACCAAGGTACTAATAGTAGGTTAAATTTTCTTTTTTTCAGCAATGATCATATTCTAGTCTTACCATGCTGACAGTTTCAGCTGTTACTGCAGCCTTCCCCTGAGCAGTCACTGCTTCCTCGTGACGTGTCTAAAAACAGATGACCGGGTCGGGGGAACCTTCAAAAAAAGGCTCCCCGACCTGGTCAAGGCTGCGCTCCAACCCCCCGCCACAGTTGAAGGATGGTGCCCCAGGTGTGTGGGAGCATGTAGGCCCCCTTGTCTCTGTTAATGGTGCATTCTCCACGTTTCCTTATTTCCGGAACCTCCTTGATCCATCTTTTGAGTTTATTGGTTTCCGAAGTTATGATTCTGCCCTTCTCCCAGTCCATGGTATGGTTGTTCCTTCTGCAGTGGTCTGTTATGGCTGATTTCTTGTTTTCTTGTTCAGCTTTTTGTTTTTGGGTTCTGGTGTAATGTCCTTTTGTTTCTTTTTCACATTCTGTTTGATGTTCTTTTTTGCGTGTACTGAACGTTCGGACAGTTTCTCCAATGTATGTTTTATTGCATGTTTTGCACGGGATTTCGTCAATGATGTTGCATTTTTTGTCGGGTGCTATGGTGTCTTTTGGATGCACAAGTTGTTGTCTTAGTTTTTGATGTGGTTTTATTGCAGTATGTATTTGATGTTTTCTAATGATGCGTTGGATGGGTTCTGTAATTCCTCTCATTTGTGGTAGTGTTATGATGTCCTTGTTTCCACCGTCAATTGCTTGTTTTGTTTTTGTCTTTCTTGCTTTTTTTTCCCTGTTGGTTCTGTCTGGCTTGTTGTTTGTTGCAGAGTGTGAGTGTGGGTTGTATGTGGTTTTCTTTGTTTCTTTCTTTATTGTCTGTTATAATGCTAGTTCTAATGTATAGGGTTCTTACTGCGGAGAGTGTGTGTGCTGTGGGATGTTCTGATGAATGGAGGAGGTATTGGTCTGTATGTGTGGGTTTCCTGTGTATTGTGATTTTTATTCTTCCCTGTGGTGAATATTTACGGGATGGTCATGTTTTCACTAACAAGTTCATTTTAGATATTTTTTTATCAGGAAAATGAAGAGTTGTCATTTTCTATTTTATCAATACATTTGGGAGAAATTAGGAAATGAGTAAATCCATGAATAACGCCTCTCGTTAACTAGGCCAATGGCCCCCTACCGTTCTATCATTGTTCGGCCGGAGTCACGGGAGGAACCGATTCCAAACTCTCCATTGGGAATCATTGTAATTTCGTTGCTTATAAAGTCCAAAAACGGCGCCAATTGGCACCAAAATTTATGTGGACATCTCTACTAATGCCCACTTCAACATATCAAAAGGATAAACCTCTCTGTGGTTGATTTATATGAGAATGAGGAAATGTGGACGTGAGCAGAGCTACATAGTTTTATGCTGGGACGAGCACACACTGCTTCTTTGCTTGAAAAAAAAAAAACCACTGCTTCTTTGCTGATCACGGTTAGGACGGGCGAGGCATTAAACACTAATGTTGTTGTGCTAACGCCTTTTGTTTTAACGACCTGGAGCTAGTTGTTGCTATTAGCGTCCCGTTATCCTACTGTTAGCTGGGTAGGGGAGGGAAGGGGGTTTGGGGTAGGAGGCAGGATAAAGATCCATGCTTGCCCACTGCCAGTCGCCGTCTGCCTCCCGAGAGTTGACACGAGTTTAGCGTTGCTAAATGTCCGAAATATAACCAGTCGAGGTTTGTGTGCGCATTCATGCTCCGCTTCAGCCTGTGTAAGTGGAGAAGCGATCGCCACGGTATTTTTGATTTTGTGGAGGTGATCATGATGAGATCACGTTTAATGTCAATAAATCCAAACTATTGTACAGAACACTTCTATACTTTCACAGGTTGAAGTGGACAAGAGTAGTAATGTGCATTTGCATTTTGGTGGTGATGGTGGGGGGGGGGGGGGGGGGGGTTACTTTAGTACTGATGTAATTTTTACATGCAAACCTATTGTATAAGTGCCAATGTTAAGCTCACCCAAGTGTCCCTAGTCGAGAAACAATATGGTCCGGTGTGTTTCTTCTTCATGTGTAAATTGCAGAACTGGGCACTTAACCCTTTTTTGCCGGTACGGCCGTGACCCTCCACCTTTGACATGGGTACCCTTCCGGCAGCGACCCCCTGCGCTTAGTCATAAAAATTATCACCCCACGCCCCGTTCCGCCCCCCGGCCCCAAAAAAAATGTGTCCGTAATTGACGCCTCCGCGGGAGAGATGCTAATGGCAGAGGCTTTTTAAGGATTATTAGCTGGTTAATTTACTATTCGAACCCGCTATGGACACGCTTCAAAATGCGCCACTAGTACTTTACTACTTACCCAACTGCGTGTGCTTACTTCCATTGCGAGCCCCTGGGTTGGTTTTGTCGTATTGTATAATTATTTGGGTGCAACAGACGGCCAGAAGTCGCATTCAACAAGTTACTTATTTATTTTCCACACTTCCCTTTGTTCATGGCCTTCAAAATAAAAGCATACCAGCAAACCACCATACACAGCAGGTTTGCTACGGCGTATTTCTGGAAGTAGGAAAGACGCCAGAAGAAGTGCATGAACTCCAACTTGATGGGCCAGCGTCATACCTGAGTGCTGCGAGCAGCTTAATATACTCCCAGACACAAGTTGTTTTGAAACAGTTGAGTTCCAAGTCGGGGGGCGTCGCTTCAAAAAGACAGCGACAACAATGGATATCGTGCCTGCTACAACCATAAAGGGACCGAGATGACTAGACTATGCATTTAATTTTATTGCCAAACTAGTTTGCTTTTGCAGCAGCAACGAGCTGCGTGCTGCATCCTCTCTCTCCTCCTCTCCGTGTGGGAAACTGTATGTCATCGCAACATGTGACATAATGGACCGATCAGAGCAGCAACAATTCCTGATGGGTGTGTGGCATGTGTCGCAGTCCTGTCACCAACAGCACAATGCGTCGGTCACATGAATCAATGCGGCAGTTGTCGCTCGCGCCGACGCGGGAGTAGAAAGAAGCATAAAAAGAAGCCTTTCACTGAGTAGGCTCAAATGAAATTTGGCCGCCTCGCGACCACGTGAAACGCATGAGGGCCCATTAGTGGGCCGGACTAAAATCCACTTAAAATCCACATGCTTAGTCCAGCCATTTTTTTAAATGTATCAGTCCCCACCCCAAAAATGGGCATCCGGCAGGGCCGGCGGACTGCCCTATCTCTGGTGAATTGTATGTTTCCGGTTTTGTCTATGGCATTGAGATGATCTGTGAGTTCTTGTGTGCGCCGCAGCGGGAGGGATGCTAACGGCAGAGGCTATTTAAGGATTATTAGCTGGCTGAGTGTATGCAGTGTAATAAAGGTCTTTTGTTATTTCTAGTCATCAACGTATTGTTTCCAGAGTGTGGGTTTGTTTTGCTGGGGTGCGGTTTGAATGGCTTTGTTTTCCAGGTCCTCCATAAAAAAAATGCTCATTATTTGCAGATAGTGGGTCTCCCATTGCGAAGCCTTCTGTTTGTTTTTAGATTCTTGTCCGGTATTGAAAGTAGGTGGATTGGGCAATGAATTGTAATAGTGTTGAAATATCGGTGACTGTCAGGTTGGTGCGTGCTTTGAGTGTTTTGTCCTGTTTTAATCTTTCTGTAACTATGTATCACTACACTATGTGTCACTACAGATGTCAGACTTGACATCTACTGGTCTTTTTGTGAACAGTGATATGACGTCATGTGATATGAATATTTCATCCTTTTTGACTGTTATGTTTTGGAGTTCTTTTGCCAGTTGTTGTGAGTTCTTGCAATGATGTTCTGTTTTTCTGAGGAAAGGGCCAATAATTTCTACCAGAGCTTTTGACAAATTGTATGTTGGTGATCCTGTTCTGACTGCTGCAGAAGGAACAACCATACCATGGACTGGGAGAAGGGCAGAATCATAACTTCGGAAACTAATAAACTCAAAGGATGGATCAAGGAGGCTATGGAAATAAGGAGACGTGGGGAATGCACCATTATAACACAGACGAGGGGGCCTACATGCTCCCACACACCTGGGACACCATCCTCTAACGGCGGAGAGGGGTTGGAGCGCAGCCTTGACCGGGTCGGGGAACCTTATTTTGAAGACGCAATTAATGAAGGCGGCTCCGTGGTATCGCAGAAGAGAACAAGAAAAGAAAAAAACTAGGGATGTCACGATATCCAAATGTCATGATATTATAATATCACGATATGAACCTCACGATACGATAATTATCACGATAATATGGGTTGCTCTCATTAGGGCCACTATGTCACTCTCAACAGTTAATATTTTCATAAATCTCCCCTGCTCAGCTGGGTTTTCTCAGTTTGAGGCTGTGTCATTACCATTTCTCACAAGAATAGTTAATCATTTAAAACCATCTAGTCCCATGGACTCAGCTCCTCAGAGGCTTTTTAAAGATGTGTGGGAAAGTATTGGCTCTAATGTCTGCAATATTGTGAATAGCAGTCTTGCCACTGGAGTTGTACCGTTGTTTTGTAAGCATGCTTTAATTGAGCCACTTCTGAAGCAAATTTCTATTCATAAAGGCTGTGGATCAAACACTCATCAAAAATCAAGGATTTATTTGGAAAGAAGACAACACCCGCCAACCGAATCATTGGAGTAATACCACGTCATCTTCACATCTGCCTATGAAACAGCAGAACTACAGATGTACACCATCGTGTACGCTTGGCTGTGTTTTTATTCCACTGTTTGTTTTTTTAATTGACTGAGAATAGCGCCTCCTTTTTTTTTTTTTTTTAAATATAGCTTGTTAGGGCATCTTCCATACAATCATCAGGTTGGTTTACAATTAAGGCAACACAGGTTTGGAAAGTTAAGCAAGCCTTAGAAAAAGGTATTTTTCTCATACCATGTTTCATCAGAACAACGTAGCCCCCACCCCCTCCTTTTCCATGTCTCTCCATCCATCCATCCATTATCTATACCGCTTATCCTCACAAGGGTCGCGGGGCGTGCTGGAGCCTATCCCAGCTGTCTTCGGGCAGTAGGCGGGGGACACCCTGAATTGGTTGCCAGCCATGTCTCTCCCTAACCCCTAAAAAAAGGGCAGGCAGGCATCGAACCAGAGGTTCAGACCGTCTTGTGTGTGTGTGTGTGTGTGCGTGCGCGTGCGTGGGTGCGCGTGTGTATGTGTGCGTGTGTTTGCGTCTGTGCTACACCACAATATGCATCACAAATATATGTTTTAGTTGAAGCATACCCCCGTCACTGAGCGGGAATCGATCCCACGCTGCCCGCACACAACTCGGGCGTGTGTACCACTACACTATCAGCGGACTAGGCCTATACATATGTTTTTTAACTCATCGCGATAGGTGAGAAAACTCAGTCATTCAGTCATCCAAAATTACCCTGACCTTTCAAATTGAAAAAATTAATAAGTCAGATGCACTGTGGTCCATCACCATTATATCTACGAAGTGGCGGGAGAAGACTTTGCACAGAAGAAAAAATGCCAACAGAAAGACAAGAACTCAGAGACAAACAGACCGCTGAAAAAAAAAAGACAGTAAATACATACTTTAAAATACTTCTATCCCTACCTAGCTTCATGAATAACACGAGTTTATGTCATCAATACATGTTTCTCTTGACTTAACGTGCATGAATAACACTAGTATAGGTTGTCATTATCTATTGTTTTAGGATTTTAGCTATCCAAGTCTTCATGAATAACATTAATTTATGTTATCATTATCTATTTGTTTTAGGATTTTAGCTGTCCATGCATTCCTGAATAACAAACTATGAAATCAATATCTCTATTTCAGATGTAAATATGTCTTCATGACTAACATTGTCATCTGTATATCTATATATTTTTTATATACAATACTTTGGTATGATATTTTTATAAACATCCAAGTTCTCCAAGTTAGATCATCTGCACATAGCACGTATTGTTACTAGATGACGTGTAAATGTTTGACCAAGGTTCTTCAATGGGAGTGATTTCAATCCATGTAGAGTTAGTAAATACAGTACAGCTCAACCTCTGGTTAACAGCACAGCTAGCAACAAGCTTTTGAGGGCATGTGTGTGTGTGTGTGTACGCAGCCCTCCCTTCGGGGGATGTATGCGTATGTGCTCCGCAGAAATGTGTGTGCACGTGCGATTGTGTACGTGTGTGAGAATGGCAGACGGGGGAGTCAAACAGAGGAATGTAGCAACACGGTTCCTTACAGGCTATTTCTTGAGAGGCTTTGTGTATCAAAATGTGTGTACATTTAGGATGGGTGAGGGGCAACTAGTCTAGAAAAACAAACTCACTTTTGAAAAAAATGGTAATGATTAATATGTATTCTGATTCTTTTTTTTTTTTTCCAGAATAATACCGAGATGCAACAACTTCCCAACATATTAAGTAAGTGACAAACGGACTCTAAACGCTGTCTGTCTGTAATTAACGTACAACGTAACTTGGTGGGTTTTTTAACTTTAAAAAAGTCCCCCTCCTCTGTTGCGCGCCTAAGGAGAACGTACCCATATGGCCTGCTGATAAGGTGCCTTCTGACCCTCCAACCATCAGCAGCCATAAATGCAGATGTGTGAGGGAGAGTTTAAACCATTATTGTGGAAACTAACTCATATTTAATCACCTACAAAAGCTTTTTACAAATTGTTCAGTCTCAACGTTTAAAAACTTTTTTTATATATCTATATATACAATTAACATTTACTTGATAAATTCCTATCTTTATTAATATTGCATTTAATGGGTAGGCTCATATTTAATCACCTACATAAAGTTTTTTTTTCAAATTGTTCAGTCAACGTTTAAAATCAGGACTTTATCACCAACATTTACCTGATGAATCCATGTCTTTATTAATAATGCAATTAATGTGTAGAGTAATTATATAGACTCTGTATTTGATCAATATCTGCTATTGTTGACCTTCATGTTTTCTTAAATCTCCAGTGTTTAAACATCGACCTGTTACCTGTTCAACGGATACTTTTACTAGCATAAATGTTTGTTTAGAATCCTGGTATTTAAAAAAAAATCATTATGGGAGATTGATGTAAACTCATTAATCAAAGCAGGAGGTAAAACCTGTCATGTTCTGTGGCTGATTGTTATTTTTTTCAGTCCCTGGGTCTGGTGGATGGGCGGAGCCTCCAGTGCACACCTGTTTGGCATGACAATCAGCTGGGTATATAGGTGCTGGAGAAGTAGAAGCTAGTCGCCGGAATATTGTTGCTGTTGGTCTGTTCTCCCTTTGTTGATCGCGTGCTTATTTCCACAGCCATGCAATACGTCGTTTAGCTTTGTCACACGTAAGTAATTCCAGTTTTTATAATTCTAGATTAGGTTTGTTTTCTTTTGTTTCCAAACCAATCTAGTTAAGCTTCTGTCTTTCCTTTTGACTTGTTTATTGCACTCATCTGTCTTTCTCCCAATTGGGCTGAGTTCCTTTGTTAATCTTTTGCTGCACTTCTGTTTAGTGTTGTTTGTTGTTCCGGCGTCTAGCTTACACTGTGCTCTGCCCAGCCACTGGCTTTTCGTGTAGTCGCGTCAGCCTTATGCTGATGTCCTTTTTGTTTGAATTTATTTCTCCTTGCTCACGTTTGTGTGCTCCCTTGGTTTAATAAAGCTTTGTATTTGTTCATAAGTTTTGTTTGGCTCTGCTTTGAGGTTTTGGAATTCTGGGCACGAGATCATGTTTTCTTGTTTCAGCCTAAAGCTCTGTCTTATTTGTACATTCATGAAATAAAAGTTCCTCACCAGTGAATCTCTACTCAAGTAGACCTCCACATACTGGAGTGTTCAAACCGGCTTACTTTTTTTTATGACCTCCTTACATCCACTTTAGCAGGAAGGATGAGAAAATAAACTACATGGTGTAAAGGTATATACAAAATCAGAGACACCCTGAGCTAACTATCCTATCCCCAATCTACCTCCAACCAGCTGCTTGAGCGATGAATATCAAGTCCAACAGGGGTTGCCTTTGTCATTTTGTTGAGATATTTAAGATTGGGGTGGTATTGTAAGTTATACATTGCTGTGAGGCGGTAAAAGATGATCTGAAATGTAAGGAAGAGTATCTTTAGGTATAGTTCATTTGAACCTAGCATGTGTATAACAGAGTAACTGTCAAATGGTATGACAAATTAAGTTCTTACACTCAAACCGATTTGAAAGTTTTGCTCATTTGTTTTGTTTTTAAGTCATGCTGTCTCACTCAATTGTTTGGGTGAAGGTATAATGAGCTGGGCCCTTAAGACAACCACATGTTGAGAGAAATGAAGATAAGTTTATGAAGTAATGCCAACTTGAATGTTTTTTTTAAGCTAACCAACATTACAATGTGAGTATACATGCTAAATGAAGTGAATGTCATTATCAACATTATTTGAAGTCAATTCATAAAACAAAAGTAAAAAGTTTTGAATGAAGTGAAAGGGGGTAAAATTCTGTCATATTTGGTTATTTCTGAACTTTTCATCTCGAGGCTCTTTCATACGGTGGGTATTAAAAAGATCAATATCCTTCAATTAAACACGCCCCCGTCCATCTCTCGCTTGCTCTCTCCCTCACGGGAAAACCACGCCTATGGCGAGGAGGCGTGTCATCCACATCCCCTTTCGTTAGGTATAAGACAGCAGATCTCCAAACCAACCCATAACAACCTGTGGCTCAAGAAAAAGAAAAAAAACATCCACAATGCCATTAACTCGACAGACATCCAGACGCATAGAAACGTTATGGGCACGATTTGGACCCCAAAAGGGTCAGCCAATTGAGAGTGGACCCGGGGTTGAGACAAACGACCACCTACAAACCTCTGATACTGATAACCGCCAACCAAGACCACAATGATTGTGAAGAAACGGAAATGAATGAGGCTGACGTAAACTTAAAGGTGGACCCAGCGGTGACCGCTGACCATGTTCTTACAACGGAGTTCCCTCAGCAGAACCTGACGGGGTTCAAGGAGGCTGAGAAGGAGAACATACCCCCAATGGACATCCCTCAAACGTCCTTGACTGGAGCTGTCAAGACCTGACCAACACAGACGTTGGCTGAGGGAGGGGAGGAAAAGGATGATGATGCGTTGAAGGAAGAGGAGGATGAAACAGAGGAGTATGTACTTACTGTCCTTTTTTTTTTTTTTTCAGTGGTCTGTTTGTCTCTGAGTTGTCTTTCTGTTGGCGTTTTTTCTTCTGTGGAAAGTCTTCTCCCGCCACTTCGTAGATATAGTGGTGATGGACCACAGTGCATCTAACTTCTTAATCTTTTACGATTTGAAAGGTCAGGGTCATTTTGGATGACTGAATGACTGAGTTTTCTCACCTATCGCGATGAGTTAAAAACACATGTATAGGCCTATATCCCACATTTCTTTCAAGGCTAACTTCATAATTAACAACCTGGATGTGAAAGTATAGCCACTGGCGGACAATGAACCTCCGTGTACGATTCACACACGATTTACCTTAGTACATACAAACATGAGTGAGGCCCTGTCTGGCTATATTTTAAGGAGACACTTTGCATCCTACCTCAGAGCAAAAGAGGGGTGGAGTGGGGGGAACCGTTTGTTGAAGGAAGGCATGAGAAGAAGAATTAAAATAGAGGCCTTTTTCTGAAACCATCTAAAACTTTTCCCACCCTGTAATGGCTTAATTGTAAACTAACCTGATGAATGTATGGGAAACGTTCTTACACGTATTAAAAAAGGAACTTTAATTCAGAGTCATCCGTTGACACCTTCGTTTTTTATGACTTGAAAGGTCAGGGGTTATTTGGAATGGCGACTGGTTGGGAGGTCAGCTCCGTATTGGAATGATCAGGAAGTAGAGGGCGTACGCTTCTAACTATAACACATTTTTGTGATGCATATTGTGGTGTAGCACGCACGCAAACACACACACGCGCACACCCCCACCCCCACCCCACACACACACAAGACGGTCTGAAATTCTGGTTTGATGCCTGCCTGCCTTTTTTTAGGGGTTAGGGAGAGACATGGAAAAGGAGGGGGGTGGGGGCTATGTTGTTCTGATGAAACATGGTATGAGAAAAAGACCTTTTTCTGAGGCCTGCTTAACTTTCCAAACCTGCGTTGCCTTAATTGTAAACTAACCTGATGATTGTATGGAAGATGCCCTAACAAGCTGTACTAAAAAAAAAAAAAAAGGAGGCGCTATTCTCAGTCAATTAAAAAAACAAACAGAATAAAAACAGAGCCAAGCGTACACGATGGTGTACATCTGTAGTTCTGCTTTTTCATAGGCAGATGTGAAGATGACGTGGTATTACTCCATTGATTCGGTGGGCGGGTGTTGTCTTCTTTCCAAATAAATCCTTGATTTTCAATGAGTGTTTGAGCCACAGTCTTTATGACTAGAAATACACGTTCCTTCAATCATGATGCAGTCAGGAAGATCTGTTTTACTTTCTGTTTAGACCCAAGCGTATGTTAGCGTGCCCTTAGATGAGGGGAGGGGTTCTTAAAAAAAACATGCCTGGACAGATACCCGAGGTGATACAATGAGGTTCATGTTACAGGGCCTAAAACATGTCTGAACATGTTCCTCCGTTACTTTGAACGAGACGGAAGCATGATCTCATCCATATCCTTATTTGGGCATGCCGGAAGGGCCTACAAACATGGTGGCCACCCAAACATGTCTGGACAAACACCCGGGGTGACATCACCGTTCAAAATATGCCCGGGCATGTTCTTCGTGATCTCCGCTGAGGCGGAAGCATGATGTCATCTATATCCTTATTTGGGCACGCCTACAAACCTGGCGGCAACCGTGACATATGGCAACGCAAAATGGCCGACAGGACGTGACGTATGGCAACGTAAAATGGCCGACCGGAAACGACACATGGCAACGCAAAATGGCCGGCCGGAAATGAGGTCACGGAAGGGGTGTGGTTAGGGGTGGGATTTATGGACTACAAAATGACATCACTTCCCGATTAGTTTGGGACCGCAAAGGGGCAGAATTTAAACCGGATATGACATCATAAGGGGCGGGACTTATGGACTACAAAATTACATCACACCTTTTACTTCCGGACTACAAACCCATCAAAAAAGTTTGACGAGAGTAGTATCTTACTATCTCTGGCATGTTTATCGCCACACATCTAATTATCTGTTTTTGTGTGAACAAGCAAGACACATCAATGTCCAACTTTGTTGGGTTCTATGTGAAAAAGACCAATAATGCTGGCTCCACTGTTAGATCTCTGATCAACCAATTTCATGTTATGTTGATTTGAAAGAGAATATGCAACATGCAATGCAGTTACTTAGTGCTCTGGAGTGGTCTGGATTTCTGATGCCCTTCATCCTCAGCCTCTGCAGGAGCAGTGGTGATGTTAGCTGCCTCACTAGGTACACGGACATGGAGTAGGTCTGCAAACATCAGAGGTTTCGTCGGAAAATCAGGTCCAATTGACAATATTAATAAGTAAAATGACAATTTTAGTAGGTTTGTTACCTTTCCAATTTCTGGTGCCCATGTCACTGAAATCTGATTGGGTACTGCAGAGGACAGTCTCACCAATGAGGTAATGTTTAGAGGTTTTCCTGGTCTCTTCTGTTCCACACCATTTTTGGGGGGAGGCGCAAAACCCTTACAAAAAAAATATTTTGCAAATCAATTCAAACTGTCCCATAATGTCTTTCACACAATCCAGCGCAAAGTACTTCAGCATAATTGATCTTGAAGGCAAAACAAAATATCCTTATCAGTGGTACTTTCAATCACTCCCATCCAACACCCCACATCCCACGCACACATTCATTAAAAATATAGGGTTGCATGATAAAAGAAAACAGTCTAATTTTTTTTTCCTACAAAAATTGTGATGTAATATGTGATTACTTCTTTCAAGGTTCTTTCCAATGAATTTTTTTTTTTTAACAAACAAGCCATTACTTCATCTTTATCAAAATAAATATCAGATCTATTACAAATTATAGGATATTAAGATAAAGGCAAATTAAGCTTTAATTAACATGAAATGTTTATCTCTGTACTGCAATTACAGGTTTAAAGTTAAGTACTTTGACATGTGGTCTTGAAAGTACAGTATTCACCATGACAACATACTTCTGCCACACGAGTATGGCATAAAAATACTGTATGCGCTTAATATATTATACTGTGACTCAATAAGAAATCAAAGAAACTAAAGCAGAGATAATAACAATAATGCAGACAAATCTGTGGCTTTAACACTTGAACATCTACACCTCTTCATGTTGCAGGAAACATGATATGTAAACAAGTGGACTGCACTTCTTAAACACTGAAGTTCTATACAGTAGATCAAAAAATAAATACAATACACAAAGCCTATATAAAAACTAAAACTTAGCCATCAGTAACATCACAGGGTTTAAGTGTAGGTAAAGTAAGATTATACTATCTAATTGGTGGGGTCGCGATTTTTTATTTTTTTTTATTTTTTATGTCGATCGAAATTACGTCACAATCTCGATCCCCAACGTGAGGATCGACGATCCCCTCCTCCAGATTTATATTCATCATGGGGGTGTACCAATCTTGTACGTTTACACCACACTAGCAACATCGAGGACGAGAAAGCGTGACCAGTGTGGGTTGTTGTCGTGTCTTGGAGGCCCCATTAGCAGCAGAGGTACAGAGTCCGGCAATTTGGCTAAGCATGACCGTTGCATGTTTACAGAAACCTGGCTACACGCTCAGAATCCCCACGCTTCAGTGCAACTGTACCTGAGGCTAACCACGGCACAACTCAAGTTTTATCGGCAGATGTCCAATAATGCGCAGAGCTGCAGAAAACAACTTCACGACTATTTCACGCTGTTCTGTTTGGGGACCTGCCTTTGTTTAAAAATATATGCGTGCATATGTGTGTGTGTGTGTGTGTGTGTGTGCGTGTGTGTGCAATGTGCATTGTGGAAATGTCGCTGCTGAATAAATAATAATGTGAGTTATTTATTCTTTGAAGCATTAATATTAAATTAATATCGAGTAAAACAGTCCGCGCCCAGTCCCACTGTAATGATCATTAAAGAACTTTAAAAATAGGAACATTTTCATTAGTAGACAGCTCTGTAAATGTGATGTCCATCCATCCATTATCTCCCGCTTATCCGAAGTCGGGTCGCGGAGGCAGCAGCTTCAGCAGGGAAGCCCAGACTTCCCTCTCCCCAGCTCTTCCGGAAGGATCCCAAGGCGTTCCCAGGCAAGCCGGGAGACATAGTCTCTCCAGCGTGTTCTGGGTCGTCCTCGGGGTCTCCTGCCGGTGGGACATGCCCGGAACACCTCACCAGGGAGGCGTCCAGGAGGCATCCTAATCAGATGCCCGAGCCACCTCAACTGGCTCCTCTCGACGCGGAGGAGCAGCGGCTCGACTCTGAGTCCCTCCCGGATGGCCGAACTTCTCACCCTATCTCTAAGGGAGAGCCCAGACACCCTGCGAAGGAAACCCATTTCGGCCGCTTGTATCCGAGATCTTGTTCTTTCGGTCATGACCCACAGCTCATGACCATAGGTGAGAGTAGGAACGTAGATCGACCGGTAAATTGAGAGCTTCGCCTTTCGGCTAAGCTCCTTCTTCACCACGACAGACCGATACAGGGTCCGCATCACAGCAGACGCTGCACCGATCCGCCTGTCGATCTCCCGTTCCATCTTACCCTCACTCGTGAACAAGACCCCAAGATACTTGAACTCCTCCACTTGGGGCAGAATCTCATCCCCGACCTGGAGAGGGCACGCCACCCTTTTCCGACTGAGGACCATGGTCTCAGATTTGGAGGTGCTGATCTTCATTCCGACCGTTTCACACTCGGCTGCGAACCGCTCCAGCGAGAGTTGGAGATCGCGGCTTGAAGAAGCCAACAGTACTACATCATCTGCAAAAAGCAGAGATGCAATACTGAGGCCACCAAACCGGACCCCCTCGACACCTCGGCTGCGCCTAGAAATTCTGTCCATAAAGGTTATGAACAGAATCGGTGACAAAGGGCAGCCTTGGCGGAGTCCAACCCCCACAGGAAACGAATCCGACTTACTGCCGGCAATTCGGACCAAACTCTGGCATCGGTGGTACAGGGACCGGACAGCCCTTATCAGGGGGCTCGGTACCCCGTACTCCCGAAGCACCCCCCACAGAACTCCCCGAGGGACACGGTCGAACGCCTTCTCCAAGTCCACAAAACCCATGTAGACCGGTTGGGCAAACTCCCATGCACCCTCGAGGACCCTGCTGAGGGTGTAGAGCTGGTCCACCGTTCCACGGCCAGGACGAAAACCACATTGCTCCTCCTGAATCCGGGATTCGACCTTCCGACGGACCCTCCTCTCCAGCACCCCTGAATAGACCTTGCCGGGGAGGCTGAGGAGTGTGATCCCTCTGTAATTGGAGCACACCCTCCGGTCCCCCTTCTTAAAAAGGGGGACCACCACCCCGGTCTGCCAATCCAGAGGCACTGTCCCCGATGTCCACGCGATGTTGAAGAGACGTGTCAACCATGACAGCCCCTCAACATCCAGAGCCTTTATGAACTCCGGGCGGATCTCATCCACCCCCGGGGCTTTGCCACCGAGGAGCTTTTTGACTACCTCGGTGACTTCAACCCCAGAGATAGGAGAGCCCACCTCAGAGTCTCCAGGCTCTGCTTCCTCAGTGGAAGGCGTGTCGGTGGAATTGAGGAGGTCTTCGAAGTACTCTCCCCACCGACCCACAACGTCCCGAGTTGAGGTCAGCAGCACCCCATCTCCACTATAAACAGTGTTAATGGTGCACTGCTTCCCCCTCCTGAGACGCCGGATGGTGGACCAGAATTTCCTCGAAGCCGTCCGGAAGTCATTTTCCATGGCCTCCCCGAACTCCTCCCACACCCGGGTTTTTGCCTCAGCAACCGCCAGAGCCGCATTCCGCTTGGCCAGCCGGTACCCGTCAGCTGCCTCCGGGGTCCCGCAGGCCAAAAAGGCCCGATAGGACTCCTTCTTCAGCTGGACAGCATCCCTTACCGCTGGTGTCCACCAGCGGGTTCGGGGATTGCCGCCACGACAGGCACCGACCACCTTGCGGCCGCAGCTCCGATCGGCCGCCTCAACAATGGAGGCACGAAACATGGTCCACTCGGACTCGATGTCCCCCGCCTCCCCCGGGACGTGGGAAAAGTTCTGCCGGAGGTGGGAGTTGAAACTCCTTCTGACAGGGGATTCTGCCAGACGTTCCCAGCAAACCCTCACAATACGTTTGGGTCTGCCAGGTCGGACCGGCATCTTCCCCCACCATCGGAGCCAACTCACCACCAGATGGTGATCAGTTGACAGCTCCGCCCCTCTCTTCACCCGAGTGTCCAAAACATGCGGCCGCAAGTCCGATGATACGACTACAAAGTCGATCATTGAACTGCGGCCTAGGGTATCCTGGTGCCAAGTGCACATATGGACACCCTTATGCTTGAACATGGTGTTCGTTATGGACAATCCGTGATGAGCACAGAAGTCCAGTAACCGAACACCGCTCGGGTTCAGATCGGGGGGGCCGTTCCTCCCAATCACACCTCTCCAGGTCTCACTGTCATTGCCCACGTGAGCATTGAAGTCCCCCAGCAGAACGATGGAGTCCCCAGGTGGAGCGCCCTCCAGCACACCCTCCAAGGACTCCAAAAAGGGTGGGTACTCTGCGCTGCCGTTTGGTGCATAAGCACAAACAACAGTCAGGACCCGTCCCCCCACCCTCAGGCGGAGGGAGGCTACCCTCTCGTCCACCGGGGTAAACCCCAATGTACAGGCGCCAAGCCGGGGGGCAATAAGTATGCCCACACCTGCTCGGCGCCTCTCACCCTGGGCAACTCCAGAGTGGAAGAGTGTCCAACCCCTCTCGAGAGGACTGGGACCAGAACCCAAGCTGTGCGTGGAGGTGAGCCCGACTATATCTAATCGGAACCTCTCAGCCTCACACACCAGCTCAGGCTCCTTCCCTGCCAGAGAGGTGACATTCCATGTCCCAAGAGCTAGTTTTTGCTGCCGGGGATCGGACCGCCAAGGTCCCCGTCTTCCGCCGCCGCCCAGCTCACACGGCACCCGACCCCTTTGGCCCCTCCCACCAGTGGTGAGCCCATGGGAAGGGGGACCCACGTATCCTTTTCGGGCTGAGCCCGGCCGGGCCCCATGGGTGCAGGCCCGGCCACCAGGCGCTCGCCGTCGAGCCCCACCTCCAGGCCTGGCTCCAGAAGGGGGCCCCGGTGACCCGCGTCCGGGCGAGGGAAAACGTGGTCCGTTAATTTTTCTCATCATAAGGGGTCATTTTGAGCCGTGCTTAGTCTGGTCCCTCACCTAGGACCTGTTTGCCATGGGTGACCCTACCAGGGGCATAAAGCCCCAGACAACGTAGCTCCTAGGATCATTGGGGCGCGCAAACCCCTCCACCACGATAAGGTGACGGCTCACGGGGGGTAAATGTGATGTGGTCCAAGATTGTTCTGTGCTCAGTGGGATAGGGGCTTAAAGTTAATTGCACCAAAATCTTGGATAAATATGATGTGGTCCAAGATTTTGGTGCAATTAACTTTAAGCCCCTATCCCACTGAGCACAGAACAATTGTGAGGGTTTTCGAAGGCAGCGAATGTTGCATTGAGAAAAATACTAACATTTTATTACTTATTTTTATTTATTATTTATTACATAAACGTACACTGTCAATGAAAATGAACAAATAACAAGGTGGGTTAATGCAAGTAAAAAACTGTACAACTTTGGGAAAGAATGAAGTAACAACAAACCTGTAATAATAATTATTTACCAAAAAAAAAAAGAGTGCCTTAAGGCATGCTGGGTACTCAAGGTACTAAATCTCGAAGTTTGCATTTTGACCCTCATCAAAACACAAAGAATAAAACTGAGAACGCCAAATTTAAGTTTTTCCTATAATTAAACGGCGCAGATGGCCTCAAAAAGCTTCGCTGGGCTGTTTCGTCACCTACATCAACAGGTTGAGGCGATAGATCAGTGCTACATATGCCGCAGCAGCTAGCGAGCAATGAGCTTCGGCTGGCTACTACATCGGCTCAACACGTCGCAATTTCACTCCTAAGTCAGTAATAACAGCCTCCATGGCAGGGAATAAGATGCACTTCTTAGACTTCTTCGTTCTCACAAAGGGATTACAAGGAGAAAGTTGGAGAAGCCATGCTAAACGCTAAGCTAACCAAATGTTATCGTGAAAGACCAAAAATAAGGGCTTGGATATCTGAGTACACTTCACAAAGGTCTTGCTGGAACTGCGTTATAGCGGAGCGTATCCAACTTTGAACAGCAAAATAGCAGGCAATGTAATAAGTGTCTGGAGAGAAAATAATACTAACTAATGCTACGCACAGTTAGAGAGGAATGATTTTTATGATTGTTTCCTGTCCCATACATCAGCCGGGACACCTAGAAGATTAAAAGTTTAAAAATATTGAGGATAAGCGATACAGAAAATGGATGTATACAGTATATTGAAAACATATATTACTGATGTTATTTGTTTTCACAATACAGTCCTGAGTTTTAATTTTGACTTTTGAGATCTGCACAATAAATGTTGTCAAAATTACATTACAGTTTAATATTTACTCAATTTCTGTCAGAATTTTGTTAATGCCTCTAATTCAGATTAATATCAAAATTTCTGCAAATATATGTAGGCTACTGTGCTTCTGTTTACATTTGATAATTGTGTGAAGGCCTTCACCTTCACACATGTTATTCCTACACACTCCGACCACTTTTTCGGTGTGCGACTCCTTCCACATTTTTCATTCGATTGACTTCATTCAAGTTTCAAAACATTCAGAAAATTCATGCCTTCCGGGTAGTGTTTTTTTTCATTCCCCAAATTTACAGTTTACCAAATATTTCCCGTTTTCACCCCCCCAAAAAAACAATGGCATATTCAACATTTCCGTTTCCACCATTCCAATTTAAAATTCACAAGATTCAACTCATTCAACTCACATTGGTAAAGCTTTTCAACACACCCACAATTCCTACTTCCCAAAAATGCAACTTATTCACCCGTTAAAAAAACACAAAATTCCACCATTCATTCCCATTGCCATATTCAACAATTCACATTTACATCATTCCAATTTGAAATTGACAACATTTATCTCATTCAACTCATATTGGTCAAGCTTTTCAACACACCCCAAATTCCTATTTCTCACACATTCAACTCATTCACCCTTAAAAAAACCCCACAAAAATTCAACTATTCACCATTCATTTCCATTGGCACATTCAACTTTTCACATTTACACAATTCCAATTTCCACAAATTCGAGTCATTCAACTCATTCAGCTCACATTCAACTTTTCAACACCACCAAAATGTCTACTTCCCACACTTTCAACTCATTCTCCCTTAAAAAACCCCACAAAAATTCCACTATTGACAATTCATTTCCATTGGCAGATTTAACTTTTCGCATTTATACCTTCCCAATTTCCATAGATTCAAGTCATTCAACTCACATTCAGCTTTTCAACACTCCCAAAATTCCTACTTTCCACACATTCAACTCATTCACACTTAAAAAAAACACAAAAATTCAACTACTCACCATTCATTTTCATTGGAACGTTTAACTTTTCACATTTAGACCTTCCCAATTTCCACAAATTCAAGTCATTCAACTCACATTCAGCTATTCAACACCCCCAAAATTCCTACTTTCCACACGATCAACTCATTCACACTTAAAAAACCCACAAAAATTCAAGTATTCACCATTCATTTCCATTGGCAGATTGAACTTTTAGCATTTACACCACACCAAATTCCACAAATTCAAGTCATTCAACTCATTCAGCTCAAATTCAGCTTTTCAAAACCCCCAAAATTCCTACTTCCAACACATTCAACTAATTCACACTTATAAAACCCACAAGTATTCAACTAGTCACCATTCATTTCCATTGGAACATTTAACTTTTCACATTTACACGTTCCCAATTTCCACAAATTCAAATCATTCAACTCACCTTCATCTTTTCAACCCCCCCAAAATTCCTTCTTCCCACACTCTCTTTGATACTTAAAAAACCCACAAAAATTTAACTATTCACCATTCATTTCCAGTGGACCAGAGTTATTGCCCCTTGGTCTCCCCAGTGCGGCGGCCATCTTGGACAGGGGCATTAGCTAGACTGGGGATACTCACCCCGAGGTCTCCCCAGTGTGGCGGCCATCTTGGACAGGGACATTAGCTAGACTGGGGATACTCACCCCGAGGTCTCCCCAGAGCCGCGGCCATCTTGGGCAGGGACATTAGCTAGACTGGGGATACTCACTCCGAGGTCTCCCCAGTGCAGCGGCCATCTTGGGCAGGGACATTAGCTAGACTGGGGATACTCACCCCGAGGTCTCCCCAGTGCGGCGGCCATCTTGGGCAGGGACATTAGCTAGACTGGGGATACTCACCCCAAGGTCTCCCCAGTGCAGCGGCCATCTTTGGTAGGGACATTAGCTAGACTGGGGATACTCACCCCGGGGTCTCCCCAGTGCTGCGGCCATCTTGGGCAGGGACATTAGCTAGACTGGGGATACTCACCCCGGGGTCTCCCCAGTGCGGCGGCCATCTTGGGCAAGGACATTAGCTAGACTGGGGATACTCACCCCGAGGTCTCCCCAGTGCGGCGGCCATCTTGGACAGGGACATTAGCTAGATTGGGGATACTCACCCCGAGGTCTCCCCAGTGCGGCGGCCATCTTTGGTAGGGACATTAGCTAGACTGGGGATACTCACCCCAAGGTCTCCCAAGTGCGGCGGCCATCTTTGGTAGGGACATAAGCTAGACTGGGGATACTCACCCCGGGGTCTCCCCAGTGCAGCGGCCATCTTTGGTAGGGACATTAGCTAGACTGGGGATACTCACCCCGGGGTCTCCCCAGTGCTGCGGCCATCTTGGGCAGGGACATTAGCTAGACTGGGGATACTCACCCCGAGGTCTCCCCAGTGCGGCGGCCATTTTGGGCAGGGACATTAGCTAGACTGGGGAACTCACCCCGAGGTCTCCCCAGTGCGGCGGCCATCTTGGGCAGGGACATTAGCTAGACTGGGGATACTCACCCCAAGGTCTCCCCAGTGCGGCGGCCATCTTGGGCAGGGACATTAGCTAGACTGGGGATACTCACCCCGAGGTCTCCCCAGTGCGGCGGGCCATCTTGGGCAGGGACATTAGCTAGACTGGGGATACTCACCCCAAGGTCTCCCCAGTGCGGCGGCCATCTTTGGTAGGGACATTAGCTAGACTGGGGATACTCACCCCGGGGTCTCCCCAGTGCGGCGGCCATCTTAGGCAGGGACATTAGCTAGACTGGGGATACTCACCCCGGGGTCTCCCCAGTGCGGCGGCCATCTTGGGCAGGGACATTAGCTAGACTGGGGATACTCACCCCGAGGTCTCCCAAGTGCGGCGGCCATCATGGACAGGGACATTAGCTAGACTGGGGATACTCACCCCAAGGTCTCCCCAGTTCGGCGGCCATCTTGGGAAGGGACATTAGCTAGACTGGGGATACTCACCCCGAGGTCTCCCCAGTGCGGCGGCCATCTTGGGCAGGGACATTAGCTAGACTGGAGATACTCACCCCAAGGTCTCCCAAGTGCGGCGGCCATCTTTGGTCGGGACATTAGCTAGACTGGGGATACTCACCCCGGGGTCACCCCAGTGCGGTGGCCATCTTGGGCAGGGACATTAGCTAGACTGGGGATACTCACCCCGGGATCTCCCCAGTGCGGCGGCCATCTTGGGCAGGGACACATTAGCTAGACTGGGGATACTCACCCCGAGGTCTCTGCAGTGCGGTGGCGATCTTGGGCAGGGACATTAGCTAGACTGTGGATACTAACCCAGAGGTCTCCCCAGTACGGCAGCCATCTTGGGCAGGGACATTAGCTAGACTGGAGAAACTCACCCCAAGGTCTCCCCAGTGCGGCGGCCATCTTGGACAGGGACATAGCTAGTCTGGGGATACTCACCCGTGAGGTCTCCCCAGTGCGGCGGTCATCTTGGACAGGGACATTAGCTAGACTGGGGATACTCACCCTGAGGTCTCCATAGTGCGGCGGCCATCTTGGGGGAGGACCCAAAAGCAACAGGAAGTGACCCAAATGACCCGGAAATGAACAGCAAGTGACCCGGAAATGAAACATAAGTGGCCCAAATAACCCGGAAATTAACTGGAAGTAGCCGAAATGACCCAAATGACCCGGAAATGAACCGGAAGTGACCCAAATGACCTGGTAGTGACCCAGAAGTCAAGTTTTTCCTTGCTTCCTCTTTTCTTGCTCCCCTTCTGTTTTTTATGTCCTCAGTCCAGGCCATTATACATCATTCGAGAACATTCGGCTTATTCAACTACATTGCACTTCATTCAGTATTATTAAACTTCATTCCACTTCATTCAACTCATATTAGTTCAGCTTTTCAACATGCCTGTAATTCATACTTTCCAAATATTCAAATTATTCAACCTTAAAAAAAAACATTACATTCGCCATTCAGTCCCACTTCCACATTCAACATTTCAGTTTTACAGCCTTCCTATTAGGTCCTTGATGGTCTTGTGGTACACATGCTGAGTTGTCTGCAGGCAGCGTTGGATCGATTCCCCTTCATCCCAAAACATTCCACAATCTTTCATTGAGTTCATTCAACTTCATCCCACTTTATTCAACTTTATTCAGTATCATTCTACTTTATTCAGTATCATTCTACTTTATTCAGTATCACTCAACTTTATTCAGTATTATTCAACTTTATTACACTTCATTCCAACGCATTTCGCAGTTTCCTTTCGGCTTCCTTCGCCTTCACACGCAATTTCCCCAGAAGTGCATTCTCTAGTTTTATATAGCAGCACTACAGGATTCATTTGTCATTTGATAGATGTGTGTTTAGTAAGGACGTCACAATATCGGCAATATCGTGATATTGCGATATCAAAATTGCCACAACATATCGTCATCATGTCACAATATTAATAGCAGCAAATATGTTTAAAAAACAAAGTTGTTTTACATTTCTGCAGTTCCAGCACCCTCTGGTGGTTTAGTTTAAAATGAAGAGAGAAAACTTAAACAGTCAGTATGTTGTACAATTTAGGGTTTTTCCTGGCTCAAATTGAGGCAGAGGTGGTACCATTCTGACCATGTGCCATGATGTGCATGTATTATGTGAACCTCGGAAACATCACAACTCAGCAACATACAAATCCGACCACAACACAGATAACCCAATTCGTTACAATAGGCTGTTGAACATGATCAAAGATTTCAATGCCTAAAAAGTGTATACAAGACTTTTTAAAGTTACTGTATTTTTTTCATTATAAATATAGTTTTAATGTAGTGAGCAATAATTGTAACTGTTATTGTATGTATTTTTTTCATTCCAAAAAGTGTCTATATGTACTGTAATGACAACTTGGCTTTAACTTGAATACTTAGATGTGTCACAGGCTGTTGCTGCTGAGTGTTTAAAGATTTCAGTGTCTTAATAATTTCCAAAATTAAGAGATCTTTATTGTTAGTGTATTTTTTATTCTGGTGTAATTTCTTAGAATATCACCAGAATCGTTGGCTTTTATTTATTTTTTCGAAAAAAAAAAGTACAGTTTACTTGTCATCTTTTCAAAATAAACATTTTTTTTTAAAATCTGTTTTTTTGTACCGAAAATATACCGAACCGAAGTTTCCAAAAAAACGAACCGAACTGAAATGTGATTTAGCGTACCGTTACACCCCTAATAAGAATACAATACTACTTTATACAACTTTATTTATATAGCGCATTTCACAACAGCGGCAGCTGTAACAAAGCACCACTGTACATTATATCAACAAAATAGGAATAATACAAAAAATGAAAGCAATAACTTACACACAAAAAACTATATACAATAGACACCCAAAACAACAGAAAACTGTCTCACGTCGAATCAAATGCCAAAGAATAGAAATGTGTCTTCAAATGGGTTTTAAAAATGGACAGAGAGGGGGCCTAACATTTACTGGAAAGTCATTCCAAAAGGAAGGACCAGCAACAGAAAATGCCCAATGACCTCTGAGGTACTGCCTAGGCCTCGGCACCTCAAGCAGCGCCTGGTCCGCAGACCCGCAGCTCCAGAAAGGTGCATAGTAGGAGTGGAGGAGCTTGGAGAGGTACGCCAGGGCAAGGCCATTTAAAGACTTGTAAATAGATAGAAGCATCTTAAAATGAACCCTAAAATGCACTGGGAGCCAGTGACGGGAGGCCAGAATTGGGGTTATGTGCTCCGTCTTCCGATCTCCAGTGAGGAGGCGAGCAGCAACATTTTGGACCAATTGGAGACGCTTGAGAGAAGACTGACTGACTCCAAAATATAGTGCAATAAGGTAATCTAGCCGGGATGTAACAAAGACATGGATTACTGTTTCTAAGTGCTGATGAGAAAAGGAGGGGCTTTACCTAAGCCACCTCTCTAAGATGAAAGAAAATGCATCGTACAACAGCGCTGATTTGCCGGTCCAATTTAAGATCACTGTCCAATTTAAAACCCTAGTTCGTGACTGATGGCTTTAGATATGAAGCCAGGGGGCCCAGGTCAACACGGTGGGATGTAGAAAAGCCACTGGGACCGAACACCATAAATTTAGTTTTCTTTTCGTTGACATTTATGAAATTTACTGACACGCAGGCTTTGATGTCCTCTAGACAGGACAAAAGTGGTCTTAAGGAGAAATCGTCTTTTTAGCTCAGCGAGATATAGACTTGACAGTCATCTGCATAGTGGTGGAAGGAAATAGTGTTTTCGAAGGATGGAACCCAGGGAAAGCAAATACAACCAGAACAGCAAGGGCCCCAAAATAGAACCCTGTGGAACACCATACGATAGAGGGGCAGAGCAGGACTCAGAGGAACCTAGGCTAACAGAAAAAGTCAAATAGCCAGCCAAATAGGGTCTAAACCACTCTAGAGTGCTTCCACTAATGCCCACCTGATGCTGTAAACGCGCCAAAAGAATACCCTGGTCCACCGTATCGAATGCTGCAGGTAAATCCAACAAAACAAGACAAATAGTCTCCAGTGTCATTTGCCAGGAGGATATCATTAAAAACACGTAACAGGGCTGACTCTGTGATATGCATCATTTTGAAACCTCCATGACATTATGTTTGAAAGATTTTTACTGTGAGTGCACCACTTTTTCCAGAGTTTTAGAAATAAAAGGCAGCTTGGAAATGGGTCTAAAATTTAACAGCACACCTTGATCAAGGCCAGGTTTCTTAAGCAGGGGTTGCACTACAGCATGTTTAAAATGTTGGGGGACTACACTAGAAGACAGGCTGCTGTTGATAAGGACCAAAACTGATTCACCAACACTCAGGAGAACCTCTTTCAACAAGTGAGGAGGAATGGATTCATCAGGGGATCCAGATGGCTTAATATGGCAAACCACATGCTCCAAAAATGTCAAGGAAACCGCCTCAAAGGAATTGAACACTGTGGACCAAGGAACGCGGACGGAGGGGTAAAATGTAGGGTTCGAAACAAGAGCCCTAGCTGTAGAAACCTTGTCAACGAAAAACTGCAAGAATCTATCATACATTTCAGGGGACGGGTCCGTGCAAATCGGCTAATGGGGCTTAAGTTCAGAATCAATTGTTTTAAATAGAGTACGCGAATCATGAAAATTTGCCTGAATGAGACTTGACAAGTGTTCCCTTTTGGACTCCTTCACCTTTCTTTGGTAACGACGCAAGCAGTCCTTTAGGATTTGATAAGAGACCTTATCTGCATGAGTACTCTCATTAAACCATGGCTCTGGTCTAACTTTTGTCCGCATAGTTTTTAATGTAGGCACAGAGTCCAGAATGTTCAGGCAAGATGGAATGGAAGAATGGAACCAAGTGCTGAGTTCCTCTGTGTTTGAAGAGGGAATACAAAGCCGATCAACAGACATAGCAGAGCATGGCACTGGCAACTTCAAAGAAAGTTGCCCTCAAAGCTGGTGAATGATGTGGCGAATACACACTGTTTACATTTAAAATTGTTTTTAAGAACAGTCGCTGTTCCTCCACCATGACCTGAAGTTCTCGGAGCATCAAAGTAAGAACAAGCAGGCGGTAATAGTTCAAGCATCGCACTGCACTCACCGGCACCAGTCCAAGTCTCCGTCAGGCAGAGGAAATTCATGTCATTGGAAAGAAGCTTCCTCAAATGATTTGTTCGTCAACGACCAGGTGTTCAACAACGCTACCCTTGTGGGAGCAGCAGCAGGTGCGCGGAACTCCTCCAATCGGTGGGCCCAGGGTAGCTCCTTGAGAAGCTGCCAATCCATGCCGCATCCGATAGCACAGCAGAAGCTCCTCGGCACAGCCGATGATTGGTAGCAAGCAGGAGTCAACGGGGCCTTGAACGCGCCACAACAGAGTACATTCGTGCGTCCGGGAGCGAGCAGGGAACGAAGCGTGCACTGGCTATCCTTTCAGCCTCACCAGCTGGCCGCCACGTCTACCGCGGCACCGCTTCCGCCGTGATGGGCGCGTGGACCCGGAAAAGGTCTGCTGAGATGTCAGCAGGCAACGTCCTCTCCCAGCCATGCTCAAGCACACCCGAAACTCCAATGCCGCCAAGTCAAACAAAGATTGGCGATCATAAACCAGCAGACAGACTTCATTGAAGCACCAATCACAAATAACAGGAAAATAAGCTTCCTCATACGCTATTATCACGTTAAAGCATTCATTTATTAAAACTAGAGTCAACATTTTTAAAGTCTTACTGCAAAGCGACACATTATACATATGGGCGCACATAAACCTTTTGTGTTTTTTTAGTGGGGTTGCCATTACATTAAACACAAAACTGTCTTAAAACAATATGTGTTGAACTTCATATTTTTGTTATGCTCAGATTTTTTCCCCCCCTCCCATTTTGAAAGTGAACTTGGTTTGCAACAACACTCAATGCTGTTTTCCCTCAATCTGATTTACGTCAAAGTGCATTTGTGAAATGCACGTACCGGGTATCTCACTTACCGGATGTAATTTGTTCAATCGCGGCGTTCGGTCAAACCCTTTATCATACACGCAACAGTGCCCATATTTGGAAGTGCTGACGTAGCAGCTGATCAAGAAGTAAAAAGTGTAAGGCTTTTCCCACTGGTTTACAAAATTAATCTTTCATTGTTACAAAAGAAATTCCAGTCTTTGCTCATTTTAAGAAGGCAAATCAAGAGGAGACAAAATGTATCTTTCAGTGTTAACTCATTCAGTACCAGACATTTTTAGAGCCTTTTTTACCCTAACGTTTGAAAAAATTTGAAAAAAATATAAATAAATTCCTGAGATTGAATGGCTGGATTGTGAAAGGACATAAATGTCTTGGGATTGAAATTATTAATACAGTAAATGCACTTTATCAAGGCTTCCTCCATTGTCTTCATGCCATCATTTGTAAATACCGTATTGGCCCGAATATAAGACAGTGTTTTTTGCATTGAAATAAGACTGAAAAAGTGGGGGTAGTCTTATATTCGGGGTCTCGACATTATACCCATTTACGACGCTTGATGGCGCAAGATATCATTGAAGCGAATGCTGAACTTGACTCCGCAGCCCAGAGCAACCCCTGTCACGTGAGGATGACGTGCTATGGCAGGAGCCAGAGGAAGGGATTAAGAACAACGACACTGAGCACAGCGAGGCAGATAATTGTTTGTGAGGAGTAATGTTCTGTCATGATAGATCTCAGCTACTCTCAAGTTAAACCAGTTTGCATTATTTTAGTGCAATGTTTTTCCTTATTCAGATTTGTTTCAAAACTACAGTTAGTTAGACTTCACTTTGATGGTTAATGCAGTTATTGCAATTTTGTTGTTTGATCACAATAGATTGGTTTATTTACATTTCAAAAATCAGAAGCCATTCATTTACGAATGTGATTGCACTTTAGTTTACATATTTAAATGTTGAGGGATTAAGATTTAAATCAGGCAAAATAACATGCCTTTTCTCTGAAATATATTGTTATAATCATTTGTTTCAGATGTACTGTAATTATTTTCTGTATAAAAATTAATTTGGTGTTCAAAAAAACTTTTTTCTAACTTGAGTCTTGAAAAAGAGGGGGTCGGCTTATAATCAGGGCCGTCTTATATTCGGGCAAATACGGTAAGTCCGCTAAAATAGCAGTAAATCACTTGCCAGTCCCTCTCATATTGGAAACGCTTTCTAACGTCACGATGGCGCCACCGTCAAGTAGAAGTAGATGTTTCAATCTGAGGGAATTTGCCGATGCGGCAGACGTCCATACATGCAGCGCTGCCCAGCAACGCTCCATTCTATGGTGCCGCCTCTCACCACATTCACAATGACAACGGCTCGCTGAAAGTTCAGAGCGAAAAGTGCTTTAAGAGCTACATGAAACCAGGCAAAGAGCCGCATGCAGCTCGCAAGACGAGAGTTGCCCAGGCCTAATATAGCGCCTCCGTAGCAGTTAAAATACGTTGCTGCGGCAGACATCTATCGCACTGTGTTGAGCAATATCAATCACTCTGGCTTGAGGCGGGCACCAAATTGGCTGGAGGCAGCCGCCTTGCAATTTTGAACACAGGAAAAACCCTGTATTTCTTTATAGAATAACAGAGACAAAAGCCGGGTTTACACAGAAGCCATGCAATCTGATTAGAAAGGATCCAAATGACCAATTGGAATGAAAATGATCCATATTTACACCCCAATCGGAATTAAAAGGCAGAATCAGAATGGAATTTCATTCAGATTCACAGGGGTGGTATATATTCCAAGATGGGGGACTCGAGTCCCTCATTGGGACCAGAAAAAATGTGAACATTTAAGTACAGCTAAGAAACGTAACTAGGGGTGGGGTGATTTGTGAAAACTGTCCAAACCGTTTGTTTTGTGGTGTTTCTGTTCGCAAATGTAAAAGTTCCCCCAGCCCTCTATTTAATAACAAGCTGAAGTGCTGTCCATTTCGAAAATAGCTTCTATTCATCAAAACATAGACAAGGTTGTAGCACCGGCATGTTGCTAGCATAGAGCACTATAGAGTCTCTGCAGAGTACTTCTCTGGTTGTGAGATTATCCGCCATATTTGATGTTGCAGTGCCCCCCTAAACTAATGCATATCAACTTCACTCAACTTCAAAACGCGAGTTAATGCCTTTTCGTTCACTCATTTACACGCACTAATTAGTTTTGAGTAACAGATTGGCACCTGAAACAAAGTATATAGGTTTTAAATCTGATGATTGTACACATTTATACCCTTATTCAGCATATTTCAATATTTACCACAACTGTAACAGTGTGCTACTCATTTAAATGTTACTATGAAAAAATAATATGCATTCTTCAAAATCATTTAAGTGTAGATATTAATTTTATAAGTTAATCATTTTTCATTTCATTTTTAGAGAAGTGTTCATTAATTTCTTAGAGGTACATAATGTACTTTTGGTAGTAGGATCAGTGATTTTTTTTTTTTATCACTCCAACATATGTTTCACTTAGGTCGATTTTATGACTTGACTTGCTTGAAATTTAGTGGCAACTTGACTTGAATTGCTTGATTTTTTTTTCACAGTGACTTGGGAGTTGCTTGAGACTTAATGGTTAGGACTCGAGACTTACTTGTGACTTAAACATATGTGACTTGACTCCCACCTCTGGTATATTCCTTTTCCCAATCTGAATGAGCGTCATGTAAACAGTTCAATCGGAATAGCCAGGCTGCGTCCGGTATGCGCATGCTCTGTCTTGATGTAAATGCCTAGTGACGTCGATATATATGCACGTCTTACCAGAGCTCATCTGCAATGCGAGAATTTTTTTAAAAGTATTTGTAAGTTGTTAAAAGTGTAAAAACAATCACGAATAGTGAATGAATGAACTCCATCGTGATCAATAATGTGACGTTTATATTGCGCTCCGCGTGTCACACAGTAGTAATACGGCTGATCTGATTAACACTGTGGAGCAAGTAAACGGCCAATCGGAATACATCACGTCACATGTAAACAGGTCTTCGGTGTAAACCGTGTAACATGTAAACCGGAGGTCTTCATGTGGACTGATTTCAATCCGAATGACAAACAAAGTCTCCATGTAAACCCGGCCAATGTCGTGGCATATAGAGAGTTTCGGCTAAAATGAAAAGAAAGGTGTACAAAACTGTGGTGAGACCAGCGATATTGTTTGGTCTTGAGACAGTGTCACTGAGGAAAAGACAGGAGGCAGAGCTGGAGGTGGTAGAGATGAAGACGCTGAGGTTCTCACTGGGAGTGACCAGGAAGGATAGGATCAGGAATGAGTACATCAGAGGGACAGCACATGTTAGAGGTTTTGGAGATTAGGTCAGAGAGGCCAGACTGAGATGGTTTGGATGTCCAGAGGAGAGATAGTGAATATATTGGTAGAAGGATGCTGAGTTTTGAATTGCCAGGCAGGAGGCCTAGGGGAAGACCAAGGAGGAGGTTTATGAATGTAATGAGGGAGGACATGAAGGTAGTTTGTGTGAGAGAAGAGGACGCAGAGGACAGGGTTAGATGGAGGCAATTGATTCGTTGAAGAGAAAAGCCGAAAGGAAAAGAAGAGTCCCAATGAAGTGTATTGTAACATCTTCTAAAGGCACGCCGTCAGACGTAGTTATATAGACTTAGTTATCTCTCTTTTATTATTTATTATTTTATTATTCCAACACTGCTGCTTTTTTTATTGTTCCAACTACGGGGCAACAACAGTTCTGTCGTAAGTACACACAGATCTCTTCGTCATCGCCATCCGCTCATTCCTCACTCGCACACCCCTCCCATCCAGCGAGTCGCGTGATGCATTCAGGAACCTCGGAAACAAACACAACTTGGCAAAACACAACCGTCACCACAATACAGATAACCCAATACATTACAGTATGTTATTTGTCTCAAAAACGTGCATCATGTCTTTTTAGTAAGTCAAAGTTTATAAATTCTTTCTTCAGACCTTGTGCAATTTTTGGTGATCAGCATTCGCCTTTTTCAGAGATTTTTTACTTTTAAAGCTTTTGAGGATGTGTCAGCAGGAAGCCAGCATGCCAGCGACACTGAAATTGCACAACATCTGAACAAAGTATTTTATTTGTGTTTTTTTGTTTGTTTAACTGTAGTTGTAAATTGTACATTGTACATTTATTGGGTCATTGAAATACTAAAATAAAATTATATAGTCCATGTCGGCCGAAAATCTCGGAAGTCCAAATATGGTAAATTTGTTTATTTATTTATTTATTTATTTATTTATTTTTTAAATCACAGATCGCTTCACATATTTGCACATTTACAGGGGGTATACTTTTGCACCCTTGTCCCAGAGAATTCATGCAATTGACTTCAAACTTGCGGCACGGTGGTCGACTGGTTAGCACGTCCGCCTCACAGTTCAGAGGTCGTGGGTTCGATCCCGGCTCCGGCCTCCCTGTGTGGAGTTTGCATGTTCTCCCCATGCCTGCGTGGGTTTTCTCCGGGCACTCCGGTTTCCTCCCACATTCCAAAAACATGCATGGTAAGTTGATTGGATACGCTAAAACTGGCCCTAGGTGTGATTGTGAGTGCGGATGTTTGTCTCTGTGTGCCCTGCGATTGGCTGGCAACCAGTTCAGGGTGTCCCCCGCCTACTGCCCAAAGACAGCTGGGATAGGCTCCAGCACGCCCCGTGACCCTTGTGAGGAGAAGCGGTACAGATAATGGATAATGGATGGACTTCAAACTTCGGATATACCATCTAACGGCCTGAGGCAACAACTTGGAAAAAAATGTGGGTTTTCGATAAACTATATGACTGGGGCGGGGCATCAAAACTTGCGTAAAATATTTCCTTTGGCAAAAATGACAAAATGCTTAATAATTCTCACATCTAAAAAAGGTACTGTAACTTTACTCAGATGTTCCTATCTTCTCTAAATTTTTCATATTTGATGACAGCCAAAGCCTGAATACATCTACGACCTTATTTTTCATCGTAGTAGTAGCGCCAACTAGTGGCTGAAGGAAATAAATGTTCTTTTCTTTTATGTTTTCATCCTAGCAGGTTAACCAGGTCCACCTCATCCTTGCTCGTTAGAGTTTCTAGGCCTTCCTGATATTAAAATACAAAATTTGTGATTTTTCGTGAAAGGCTGTTGCCATTGCAGCAGGCAGTTCACCAACATAACAACGCTGATTTTGAGGGCCTGAACATGCACAAAATCTCACAAAAGTTTGCACACACATCAGGCCTGGGGAAAATATCAATATTTTATTATTTTATTTTGTAATTTGCTCGCTAGCGCCCTCTAGAAATATTTTTAAAAAATCAGCCCCGGTTGTACGTTTCACCTAGACCTACAAAAATTTGGTGGTATATGTAACAGTTCAAGCCCGACAAAAAAATTTCTTGGAGGCATATGCCAAACCAAACAGCCATTTTGAATTAACTTTAAAGTATGAATTTACTTTGACTACAATAGCTGCTGGAACTTGACCCCGTTGACAATTTCTTCTAAAAAAATTACTCACATTTGATAAGAGTAGAAGCCTGAAGACATCTCCAAATGTATTTTTCATCGTAGTGGTAGCGCCACCTACTGGCTAAAGGAAGTATACGTTTTACTTGTATGTTTTTCTCCTCGCAGGTGAACAAAATCTACCTCAGAATTGCTCAGAAGTATCGAGTCTGTGTAGAGTGTTGAAATCCAAAGTTTGTGATTTTTCATGAAAAAGTTGTTGCCATGGTAACACCCACTTTGCCTAAAACAATGCTGATTTTGAGGACGTAAGCATGCACGAAAACGCATTAAACTTTCTCAGGCCTGGTAAATTCATCAATATTTAATTAGTTAATTGTGCAATCTTTGATGGCTTGGTAGCGCTCAATGTAAAGTTTAAAAAAGCAGCCCTGGTCTTATATGTAACCAGCAGAGACCTACAAAAAAGCCTCTTGGTGTCATATGCTAAACCGAACAGGAAGTCCGCCATTTTAAATTTGCTTGAAAGTTTGGCATCACCTTGACTCTAAAAGCTGCTGTAACTTGATCCACATGATAATTTATTCTTAAGATTTCTCACATTTGATGAGAGTCTAGGCCTGAAGACATTTACAAACTTACTTTTACCATACTGGTACCGAAATGTATGTTTTATTTTTCTATGTTTTCTAACAGCGGTTAACCAGATAGGGTTAACCACAATTCCGATGTGTGAGCATCTCAACGTGCTGGTACCCCAACGTTGCCAGGGCTGCGAAGGTCCTTTGTAGCTGCTTGCAGCTCTAGTTATTATTATTTTTTGTTTTTACATTTTTTGGACACTATTGTTATTTTTATTTACATTCAGGACTTAAAAGTTTTATGACACCAAAATATAGGTTTAATTAAGGCCAGAAGCGCATAACCACGTTTCTACCACTAAAGCCGGGAGGGCTGTTGCGTCTTTCTATCTTCAATGCCGGGAGAGCATATATGTCATTTTCTTTTTTAATCCAATTCTCACTGTCTTAGCCAATGAAATGCATCAGAATATACATGTGACGGTGTCGTGACCCCTCGGATGATGTTGCTGAATTTTTTTCGAGCCGTAATGGCGGATCTGCAGACGATCGCGGGAACTCTGAAATTAGTAACGGCAGTGATATAGAGCTTGTGGACTTTGAACCAATAGAACCAGTCGAACATGATATATGGTTAAGATCAGAGCTGGGCATTCCGCCTATGTGATGCACCGGTCCATCTAGCTGCCTATGATGGACGCCCATTTTGTAGGCGATAAACTTTTTTTTTTATAAATAAAGATTTTTAAAACCTGTTTGAAGACACATTTCTATTCTTTGGCTTTTGGTCCAACCTGAGACTGACAGTTTTCGTCTGTTTTCCGGTGTCTATAGTGCAGTAGTGTTTTGCGTTAATTTATTGCGTTCACTTCTTGTAGTATGGCTATGTTGTTGTTGTATGTAAAGTGCTTTGTTTCAGCTGTAGCTGTTGTGAAATGCGCTATATAAATAATATTGTATTGTATTTGAGACATCTTCACAGAGCTTGTGAAAGTCCATATTCAAGTCCCTGTCAGGAGTGACAAGGAAGCAAAATGTGACAGTAATTTTTTTTTCCCTATGTTACGAGACTGAGATGGACAGACTAAATGCGTCTCTTATAAATGTGGCGAGGCTTCCGAGGTCTTTAAATGTACATAAAACTCCAAAAAGGTCCTGGAAGTTGCAAAAAGGAGACACATTGAGTCCAGCTGCAGTGAGGCTTCTATACCGCACTTTCGTTTCAAATATAGCCCGGGGTGGTGGGGGTGCGCGAGTGGTAGTTTATTGAAGTTGATAGTTGGAAACACTAACAGTAGCCCGTTTAAATTCATAGGCGGACCGGCCTATAAGCAATTAACAATTTTTTCCGGCTGGACAAAAAGGCGGTTGGACGGAGGCCGGAAGGGTACCCCGGGTGTCGGCGATAAACGTTAATGTATACCGTATTTCCTGGACTATAAACCGCAACTTATTTTCCGAGGTTTTGAACCACGCGGTTTATAGTCCGGTGCTGCTATTCTGTGTATTTTTCTTCCACCTGTAGGGTCGGTCTAACTGGAATTACAATACATTACAATTCCACTGAGTGGTGTACAATTGCCATTAACAGGATGTGACTGCAGGTGGAGGAGTTCAAGAGGCGAGGGCGCTATGCACTAGGTTATGAATTATGTGAATTACGTGAGTGGCAGCTGCACGTTAAAGGTTGTGTATTTCTTGATTAAAAAACATGTTAAAGTGCAAGAAATTGGCTGGGCTTTACAAGGATAAATTAGACAGTGTAGCCAGAGACCGATATCTTCCAAAAATTGACATTGTAAATGGTTTGGATCCTTACAGAATTCACCAAACTGAGTGGATCTACGAACCGGACCTACTTCCTCCTTTGTGTGCACCGGATATTTTCACGTCCCTTGTGTGTAGTGTGAGTGCCTACACTTCGGAGCAATTTAAACATTATAAATCTTTAGTTTCTCATTTGCAATTTATAAACAGGTAGGAGCAGGACCTACAGATGATGAAGGCGGCAAACAATAACACCTTCATTCGGACTAAGGTACGGTGTGTTTGCTTGTGAACCGTCCACTTAAGATACACAAACGAAGGACTTTGTTTTGACATGTCTGAAACAAGGGTTGGTCTTCCGACAAGGAGGAAACCTATTAAAACTCCGTCCGTTGTTAAATTTTCCTTTGCGATCGTGGGTGGCACTGCTGCACCCCCTAACACAGCAACGGCTCACCATGTTTATATATTTCGGCCATCTAAATCAAGCGTGAAATGCAGCTAGTTCGTCTTGCGTGTAACAACAGTAGTCACGTCGCCTTCAGCGCACTCCCAATATACTACCCCCGTAGCGACGCCAGCGATGACGCGGTTCGCACGGGCTCTATTTTTCAACATAGATAGGTCCAGCTTATATAAAGGTGCGCCTTATAAATGGGAAATACAAAAAAATAGACAATGACAATATCAACAGCTTTGTAACAGAAGAGAGGATGGTAATTACCACTCGATTTTTCTTATTAAAAATAGTGCTTCTCTTGCACTGACACTTTATTTTTACATTTTTGAAACAGGAAAAAACTTGCTCGGGCATCTGATTAGGATGCCTCCTGGACGCCTCCCTGGTGAGGTATTCCGGCCCACCGGCAGGAGACCCCGAGGACGACCCAGGACACGCTGGAGAAACTATGTCTCCCGGCTTAACTGGGAACGCCTTGGGATCCTGCCGGAAGAGCTGGAAGACGTGGCTGGGGAGAGGGAAGTCCAGGGTTCCCTGCGGAAGCTGCTCGGATAAGCAGCAGCTAATGGATGGATGGGTGGATGAAACAGGAAATAATAAACTTGGGCCTGTGTGAAAGCCACATGTCTAAGATCTCAAATTCTTTTGGAAGTATGTTTATATCTGCTATTATTTTGTAGGTGTTGAATAGCTGAAGAAAACTTTGGGGAGGTTTTGGGGAGATGTTGAGCCAGGCGCTTTAGGCCTTAATTGGTTCAAGAGGAAGTCAACCCAAAGTTTTCTTTATAAGAATATGTTCTATGCACATCCACCAGTCAAAACAAGTCATTTTGATTAATACTGCGTTTATGGAATATGAGTTAAGCAGTAAAATCCACCTGTTTTTGTCCATGTCAGAGGGCGGCCATTTTGCCACTTGCTGAAAATGACATCACAGTTGCTCAGGGCTCAGGTAACGACCAAACATGGCTCAGCTTCAGAAAACAGATGAGCCTTAATTTACATTTTACACAATGTTCCAACTTCATTGCAATGATGGTTTATACTTCTTTCAGTCTCACCTATGAGAAAGCTATTATTTTATCAAATCATTGCATGATAACTTACCATAAAACTTCACTTCAGTAGAGAACACAAATTGTCACAAAAGATTTAGTGTGCAATTGTAACAAATTAAGAATCTTTTCAAATTAAATGAGTCACTGACAGTTTAGTGGTACATTTGCCTAACTTCCATGCAGGCCGTATGGATTCAGTCCCCACCAGTGAATTCGTGAATTTGAGTGTAAATGTGTGTCTGTCTCTATGTGCCTTGTGATTGACTAGCCACTAATTCAATCTAAATTTTACCTGAAGTCGGCTTGATAGGCTCCAGCTCCCCACAACACTGAACAGGATAAGTGGTATTGAAAATGGATGAAATTAAACGACGGATGTTGGAATGTCTCCTATTGTGCCACCATCTTGCTCAATGGTCTCACAGGACTTCATTTTGTATTTTGTATTTTTCAAAACAAATACCATAAAACAGTTGCATTGAAAGATTTCCCAGTTAGAAGCCTTACTAAGAACAACAGGAAATAAGTAGGGAGGTACATACTATGCTCAAGTTAGACTGACTCAACTTACTGGTAAAGAAAAAAGTTTTCCATTGACCTTTATACAGAGGCTGTTTGGGAAATTGTCTTCTTGTGGGCAACTTGTCTCTGACAAGCAAAACCTGACAAAAGACAACAAGACAACATAAGATTAATATTACTGTCATTTAAATCAAACACGTTTGATGGAGGCACAAACCAAACAGTTATTTAGAAAACATGAAGGACGATAATTTAAGTGTGGTCACCACACAAACATGAGAGAGAAAAAAGCATTGATAAAGAACCAGTTGTCATTTTCATGTGTTTTTTTTTCTAAATACATTAAATATGTTTGAAGGTACGTGCTGAAATTGTGCAAAGACAGAGAAAATTAGTCCTGAATTGTTGAGGTATAGCATTAAATTTGTTTTCACCTTCTCAGTATCCTATTTGGGGTGGGGCTAAAACAAGGCCAAATGATGCCACCTGGCCTCTTACGTGAGTGGCCTGCCGCCACCCCAACATCCCCTCCCACTATATTAGTGCCAAGCTCTTTGGCTTTCTGATAGAACTCGAGATCAGAAAACGTGATCATGTCTCCAAATTTGCTT
>NC_141221.1:28022500-28187500 GCF_054856515.1 Filicampus tigris
CAGAGACGGCGGCATAATGTAGCCATTAATGTATAACATTAACGGCAAGCATTCAGAATCAAACCTATGTAAATATACGCAGTAACTATGTGTATATACACATCAACATACATCTACATATAAAGTATGAAGAAACACTCATTTTAACCTGTACATAGAACAGAGGAAAAATACTCTAAGTAAGTGACAGTGCTACAGTGCTGCAGTGAAATATAAGGAACAGCATTTGATTAAAATAAAACTAGACTAACAGTAGTGGGGAATGTTGAGTATTGCACGATATAAGCTCAGGTGCAGGACTGCACAATTGCACTAATGTAAAAGTGAGACGAGCCTTAATGTTCTTTTTGCTAAGCAGTGGTTTTCGTCTTGGAACTCTGCCATGCAGGCCATTTTTGTCCAGTATCTTTCTTATGGTGGAGTCATGAACACTGATCTTGACTAAGGCAAGTGAGGTCTGCACTTCTTTGGATGTTGTTGTGGAGTCTTTTGTGATCTCTTGGATGAGTCGTTGCTGCGCTCTTGAGGTAATTTTGGTTGGTCGGCCGTTCCTGGGAAGGTTCACCACTGTTCCATGTTTTCGCCATTTGTAGATAATGGCTCTCACTGTGGTTCACTGGAGTCCCAAAGCTTTAGAAATTGCTTTATAACCTTTACAAGACTAAGAGATCTCAATTACTTTCGTTCTCATTTGTTCCTGAATTTCTTTTGATTTCGGCAAGATGTCTGCTTATGAGGATCTTTTGGTCTTCACTTTGTCAGGCAGGTCCTATTTAAGTGATTTCTTGATTGGGAACAGGTGTGGCAGTAATCAAGAGTGGCTAGAGAAATTTAACTCAGGTATGATAAAGCGCCATTAAATTATGTTTTAACAGCAAACAGCAAACACCTTTTCACACAGGGCCATGCAGGTTTGGATTTTTTTTAATTTTGTGTTTAATTGTGGTATCTTTGACTAATATTTAAATTTTTTTGATGATTTGAAACATTTAAGTGAGACAAACATCCAAAAAAATAAGAAATCAGGAAGGGGCAAACACTTCCTCATACCACTGTATTTATAATTGTTCTTTAACCAAGCAAGAATATATAAACTTGATTTTCATCCAAGTTTATCTCTGTCCTTTTTTTTCCCGCACTTTAACAGAGCAAAAATAGATAAATTTGATTTTTATCTAAGTTTATCTCTGCGCTTTTTTTTCGAACTTTAACCCAGCTAAAATATATAAATTTTATTTTTATCCAAGTTTATCTCTGTCCTTTTTTTCGCACTATGCTCTTCTCCCATGCATGCATGCGTGCACTCAACTTTTGCAGGAGTGATTGTGATTGTGGAGATGCCAGAGAAAGACTCCTCAATTTTAATCATCAATAACTGTATACAATTTATCCTGCTCATCTAAAACATATATACATATACAGGAAGTCTTCCATTTACAAACGAGTTCCGTTCCTACACTGACGATATAAACGAATTTCCGCCTATGTCGGATTTCACCGTTAGTCGAAATTTACAAAGAAACTGCGCAACCCACCGCAAATACACAAGCAAAGGTAAACAAGCTCAGAGACGCAGGCTTTTGGAGCGAGGAGGAAACCGGTTGTTTCATTCCTGTGGTGAGTGACATGAATATCAAATGTTTTATTGACAGATGAAAGTAACAAGCGGAAATTATGTGCATTTCAATCATGACGCCGTGCGTCACCATACACTGTGGGTTATTCAAATGCCAGAGCAACTTTGTCCGCTCAATCATGTTAACGGGTTATACAGACTATTTCAGAAATCAGAATTTTGACCTTAAACCGAATATTGACTGCATGTAAACGTAGTCACTACGGTGCTGGGGAAAAATGGCGGAAGAGGGACGGGCGCCGTCAAGTCGAAATTCTGAACTATTTTTATTTTATTTATTTTTCATTATTTAATTTTTGGCCCTTTCACATTGACAAGGCTAGGTAGGAATTTCTGCATGTTAAGTGCCCTCCATTGACAAACCTCCGCTACAGCACACTTCTCAGACTTACTCGGATCAACATAACACGTTAGTGCAGGTGTGTCAAACGTACGGCCCGCGGGCCGGATCAGGACCGCAAACGAGTTTAATCCGGCCTGAGAGATGATTATGTAAAGCAGGGGTGTCAAAGTCAAATGACAGATAAAAAAAAATGCCACAAGCCGAGGGGCGGACTGATAGAATGTTAATTGAATTTTTTTTTTTAAATGTCCGCTGATGATGTCACGCTTTATATTTCTGTAATATATTTCTTTGCCTCTATGTTTGTCACCCCGCTGGTGGTTGTGTTTTTATGTTCGGAGTTACTAAATAAAAAATAAAATAAAGTACATTACTGCTACTTTTGCGAGGCAGCTCGTACGTCACTTCCGCTTATGACCCGAGAAGAAGCCGCTGCCCGTCTAGTGAAACAAGATCAGTGGAACATTTGTGTTTCTCCTGCCAAACTGGAAACAATTTTCTGGTTGACTCGGGCTGCAAGATTGTATGAACTGTACATAATGTGAAGTAAAACGGAGAGGATCATATGATTGGTTTGATGTCTCCAGCTGATTCTATTTTAGAGTGGCAAGGTATAGATGTGGATGCTCCTGTCAGAGAACACAGGCCCGTATTCCACTTGACACGTCTATTTACTGTGGTCTGCAACAACACAGACAAAGTATAACCTAGCAACATCATCCAATGCATATCCATTAGTTAACAATATGCCTAAACATTACAATTTACTGTATTAAGCAATTAAACAGCCAAACAATACTGTACATACGATACACATTCACACGTTTCATCACTAAAATAGTAAGCATACTAGCCGAAATAACTAACTAGTGTTCATCAACGTGACATGACTCACGAAAACATATATCTAGGCTATTATGTACAGCAGTTACCTGACACGAACCTAATTGATTAAACTCACCTTTAAACATTTACACACAACAGCAAACGATGTGAAACACGTGAAATCTGCAACTACTGAGTTTGCTGGCACGAACAAATTACGAGCTGTGTCGAAGGAGGAAAAATAAAAAAAAAAATTTAAAAGTCACTCGCTATCAACACTTTGCGCTCGAGGAAAGTTCAATGCCTGCTCACAGTGTGGGACATTTCAGCACTATGTAGAAACTCAATGAATTTATCAAATGCCAACAATTACTAATAGTAAAGCAACGTGACCTTTCTAACATGAAGTATTTCTTAATAAAGCGTGTTTTACTCCGAATAACTTCACCACAATCCGATTCTGAAAGCCACGAAAAGTGATGTGAAGTCTTGAATAGACAGGTAGACGACCGAAGGACGATCCTCGCAAAAGTAGCGGTAATGTTTGTTATAACAACAGCCAGGGGGTGGCAAACATAGATGCAAAGAAATATGTTACAGAAATGGTGTAACTAATTGGGTTATCTGTGTTGTGGTCGAATTTGTGTCTTGCCAAGTTGTGTTGTTTCCGAGGTTAATGAATGCATCGTGCGGCTCGCTTGATGGGAGAGCATGCGAGCGAGAGTAGCGGAGGACGAAGAGGAGAGCTTGACTGAACGGTTGTCGTACTGCATTGGCGTCGGCTGCGGCCCACAGTAGCTGGTTGGGCTAATAAAATGTGATAGTTAAACTACGTCTGTGTTCTTGGAAGGCGCTACAGTATATGTTAAAGCGTGACGTCATCAGCAGGCGCGAAGGACCCGATCATTTCTGCTACCCACACAGGCTTGCTGCGGGCCGGATCTAATAATAAAGTAATATCATCCCAGGGGTCGTAGAAAACCTTCTTGCGGGCCGGATGTGGCCCGCGGGCCTTGCCTTTGACATATGTGATGTAATGTATAAAAATGAGCTTACATTTTTCACTAAAATGCTGTTCCAATTGCGTCCTCTGGATGGCGCAATAGCAATTGTGTTAGGCATGCAAACAGTTCATACCATACTGTTAGCATTATATACTTTGTCACCCTCATTACCCCAATATGTCGCTGTCAAAAAAGAGAAAAGTGGACGTAGAGTGCAGAGTGTTCCAAGAAAAATGGTCATCCTCCTATTTTTTCACAGAAGTGAATGGGAAAGCAGTATGTTTGCCGTGTTCACAGCATGTTGCAGTTGCACTAATTTGGATACACTGTCCTCAGGTTCCATCTTTATGTTTATATATTTTTATGTTGATTTGCTTTTGTTTTTTTTATTTAATTTATTTAATTTGTGTATTTAACCTATTCTTGATTTGTGACTGTGCTTGTTTGGGCAACAGGATTTTATTATTTGTATCTACATTTCTGCTTGAGAAATGACACCCTGATATAGTTCGGTGGTCTGTGATACTGTTCTGGTTCTTTGAATCACTGAGGCATTGTGTGTTGGTGTGTTGTTTGTCCTCAGAATTTTCAAAAAACGACTTGTTTTATTATTAATAGTGATGTTGTGTTTGTAATATTTTGGACAGTATTAAAACAATCTGAAGTTGTTGTTTTTAAGATATATACCATGATTTTACCGGTCCGGCAAGTTTGGTAATAGATTTTCCTCCATGTGGCCCCTGAGGTAAAATGAGTTTGACACCCCTGCTTTAGTGCCTCATGAAAATAACATCCACACAAAAATACGCTGTTAGGGCCTGTGAAAAGAAGAGCGTTCTATTTTTTTCCACTCAAATTTTAGGGATTATATTACAGCGTTTTAACATGTAAATTGCACCTTCGTCAAATAGAGACGTGCAACTGTCAATTGCCATGTCCACTGACTGTACAGCAGTTTCAAATTTCGTGAATTATTTTTGTGGGATACACAGACACTGTACATGTAACTGCTAATTCACATGTCCGCCATTATCTAATAGAAGACTGTTATACTGCGTGCACTTTACAGTCCTTATGTTGACAGTGTTACAAATTAAAGACCCTTATTTCAATTCAGTAGTGATCTGCTTCTTTGCCTTGAATAACATTTTGGGTAATGGGTATTAAATTTATGTTCACGTACAGTATATCAAAGTTCTTACTTCAAACAATGGTCAATATATCTGAAATCGACCGGTCTATCAGCGGGTTGCTATTTTTTAAACAGCCCATCAATATCGGCATCAACATCAGTACGCAAAATCTCATATCAGCTCTTTTATGGAGCCAACTGCATAAACAATTGAATTTAAGGTCACTAAGGTATTTAGTAAGGTATATAGGTATAAGGTATGGTCTAAGGTCTTTTTTTTTTCTGATGAAAATCCAAACAGCCTCACCTTAATTGAATTTGAACCATATAATCCCTTCTGCCACCGGGAAGAAAATCCCTGTAAACAAAAACAATTGAGTATTTTACTTTTTAGATTACAAGGAGTTTTTTTTTTAATTCTTGAAAAAAGGTTCACCTGGATATGCATACTTCTCGAACTTGCTGTGGCGTCAAGGCAAAGATAAAATACTTTTCTTGATGGTATCTTTGTGCAGTACTTGCTCCTGAAAACAAATGACACTTGTTAAGTAAAAATGTGTAATTTAGGTATTCCATTGTGTTATATTGTGCGTACAGGCTCTTTTTTTAATTAGTGCCCGAGCAGCAACCGCTGCGAGGTCCCTAATGTTTTTGTAGGGATTATTAGGGCCCGAGCAGCGACCGCTTGCGAGGTCCCTATTATTTTTGTAGGGATTATTATTATTATTATTATTATTATTAGGGCCTGAGCAACGACCGCTGTGAGGTCCCTATTGTTTTTGTAAGGATTATTATTATTATTATTATTATTATTAGGGCCCAAGCAGCGACTGCCACCAGCGCCACCTACTGGCAAAGGGATTTATTCTTTGATGTTTTTCTCCTCGCAGGTTAACCAGATTGACCTCATAATTGCTCAGAAGAATGTGTAAACCTTCCTGATGGTAAAAGACGATGTTTGTGATGTTTCGTGAAAAACTGTCGCCATGCCAACGGGCAGTTCGCCAATAAAACAAAGCTGGCACGAAGTAATTATCGATATTTTTCTATTTTATCGTGTAGTTTTAAAAAAAAAAGGCTTGCTAGTGTCCCCTAGAAATTTTTTAAGCAGCCCTGGTTGTACGTTTCACCTACATCTACGAAAATTTGGTGGTATATCTAACAGGTTGTCCGCTGATAGTGTAGTGGTACACACGCCTGAGTTGTGTGCGGGCAGCGTGGGATCGATTCCCGCTCAGTGACAGTGTCTATGTGTGCCCTGCGACTGGCTGGCGACCAGTTCGGGGTGTAGTCTGCCTTCGCCCATTGACGGCTGGGATAGGCTCCAGCAACTCCCCGCGACCCTGTATAGGATAAGCGGTTTGGAAGATGACATGACATGACATCTAACAGGTTAAGTCCGACAAAAAAGTCTCTTGGAGTCTTGTGCTAAACCTAACAGGAAGTCCGCCATTTTGAATTTACTTTACAATTCTGCATCACATTGACTTTAAAAGCAGCTGTAATGTGATCCACATGATAATATCACACATTCGATGAATCTACACTTGAAGACATCTACAAACTAGCTTTTCATCGTAGTTGGAGTACCACCCACTGGTAAATGAAGTACATGTTTTATTCTTTTATGTTTTTCTCATAGCAGGTTAGCCAGATCTCCTTCATATTTGCAAGAGTGTTTAGGCCTTCATGATGTTAAAACACAAAGTTTGAGATTTTTCGCAAAAAGCTGTTGCCATGGTAATGCCCAGTTTGCCAATACAACAATGCTGGTTTTGAGAATTTTAACATGCACGAAACCTGATGAAACTTTGCACACGTAGAAGTCCTGCTAAATTCATCAGTATTTATTTATTCAATGTGCAAGCTTTAAAAGATGGTTCGCTATCGCCAACAAGAAAGTTTTAAAAAAGCGGCCCCGGTTGCACGTTTCACCTACATCTACGAAAATTTGGTAGTATATCTAACAGAAAGAGACCCACAAAAAATACTCTTGGTGCCATATGCTAAACCTAACAGGAATTACACCATTTTGAATTTACATGAAAGTTTGGCATCACCTTCACTACAAAAGCTGCTGTAACTAGATCTACATGATAAATTCGATAATTCAATTCTGATGTGCGAGCATCCAAACGTGCCAGTACCCCAACGTTGCCAGGGCTGCGAGGGCCCTTTATAGCTGCTTGCAGCTCTAGTTATTATCATTATTATTATATTTTCTGCATGTTCAATCCTATTTTTGACCCCCTAAACATCTCTAGTCTAAAGTTAACAGGAAGTGAGTTAAGAATTTTCGAATGTCCAATTTTGGCCCATTTTTGAACATTTACAGGAGGCATACTTTTGCACCCATGTCACAGAGAATTCATCCAATTGACTTCAAACTTCGGATATGCCATCTTAAGACCTAGGGCAACAACTGGAAAAAAATGTTAGATTTCGATAAACTATATGACGGGGTATCAAAATTTGCGTAAAAGTTTTCCTTCACCATGGAGGAGGAAAACCTTAATAACTCCCCTGCACATGCTCCAAAAAATCCCAAACTTCACCTTAATATAGTTAACAGTCGCAACCTGAAGACATCTATATGATAATATTCTGTTATACATATAGCCCCACCTAGTGACGACCAAAAATTTCATTTTTTACATTTCTGTTCACTGCACGGAGCCAGCTGAACGAATTCGACTGAGAATTAGTCAGAAAAGCCTCAAGAAGGTGGTCTTGCTCTATGCCGAATAGTGTGACTTTTCGGCGAAGGGCGTGGCCATGACGTTGCCGCGAAGTCTGATTTTTCACTGTGACGATAAATGCAATTTTAACTTTACTTAGATCATCCAATCTACTCGAAATTTTTCGTTTTTGATGATGGCCAAGGGCTGAAGAAAATAAGGAACTTACTTTTAATCATAGTGGTAGCGCCACCTAGTGGCTGAAGGAAATACATGTTTTTTTTATGTTTTTATCCTAGCAGGTTAACCAGGTCCAACTAATCTTTGCTCAGAAGAGCCTTTAGTTCTTCCTAATATTAAAATTTGTGACCTTTCGTGAAAAACTGTTGCCCTGGCAACGGGCAGTTCACCAATAAAACAAAGCTGATTTTGAGGGTTTGAACATGCACGAAATCTCACGAAACTTTGCACATCAGGCCTGGCGAAATCATCAATATTTTATTATTTTATTGTGCAATTTGTATAAAATGTCTCGCTAGCGCCCCTAAGAATAAAAAATAAATAAATTAAAAAAAAAAAAAAAATCAGCCCCGGTTGTATGTTTCACCTAGATCTACGAAAATTTTGTGGTATATGTAACAGTTCAAGGCCCACAAACAAGTCTCTTGGAGCCATAGCCTAAACCAAACAGTCTGCCATTTTGAATTTACTTTATAGTATAAATTTGCTTTGATTACAATAGCTGCTGGAACTTGACCCACTTGATAATTTCTTCTGAAAAAATACTCACATTTGACAATAGTCAAAGCCTGAAGACAAATACGAATGTATTTTTCATCGAGTGGTAGCGCCACCTACTGGCTAAAGAAGTCCATGTTTTATTCTTTGATGTTTTTCTCCTCGCAGGTTAACCAGGTCGACCTCAACATTGCTCAGAAGAGTGCGTATACCTTCCTGATGTTAAAGTACGAAGTTGGGGATTTTTCATGAAAAGCTGTCGCCATGGCAATGGGCAGCTTGTCAATACAACAACGCAAATCTTTATGGTCTAAACGTTGCACACATGTCAGGTCTGGCGAAATCATGAATCATTTATTATTTTATCATGCCATTTTTAACTAATGGCTCACTAGCGCCCCCTAGAATTTCTTTTAAATTCAGTTCCGGTTGTACGTTTCACCTATATTAGGGATAGACCGATATGCTTTTTTCAGGGCTGATACTAATTATCAGTAGTCAAGGCGGCCGATATTTATTTGTATAAAAAAGGGGTAAAAATAAAAGCTCCAACACTTGACTTAGTTTAAATGCCTTTAAGCCCATGTTTATTAAACAACTTTAGTGATTTACAAGATGTTAAAGCTTTCCTAGATCTTAAAAAACAGACAACTTTGTTTTAAGTCTCACAAAAAAGTGCAGGGAGCTCCCAGGCTCAGCTGCATGTCTTATAGTTCAACGAAAACAAACATCTTCTTACAGTAACTAGTTTTCTAAAAATCTAAAAAACTATAACTGAAATATTTAGCTTTCACACATCTTTGTTTTTAAGTTCAAAAACATAAAAGTGAATCCTCAATACAGCTACTAGCCAGAAAAAATAAAGCATGTTTCCAAGACCGGACTTTCACATGCAGTACTTTGCCGTCAATTATTGCACCATGTATTGCAATTGGAGCGGTGGTTGTTTTAAAGTGCTCTATAAATAAAGTTGAGTTTAGCTTTTCATTACGTGGCTTACACACAGACATGCACACACTGGCAGTCACTCACGTCTTCCTTTTATCACCAAATCCCAATATTATCAGCAACTTTACTTCTCTCAGGAGCCATGCCGTTCACAAAGCAAATTAACTGTTTGTGACATTGGGGAAGTGGTCAGCTTGAGCCGCAAGGCAGCTTACTGTGGCGAGCAGAACTGCCCCTTGTGTTTATATGACATAGAAGGGCTCATAGTAATGTTACAAGTGAGTTATAGTCGACTGACATTTACAAAAATTTCGGCGAAGTCTATTACATTACCTTGAACTACTCACTAACCGACTCCCGTCGTGTATGTGGCTCGTCCAAGAGACAGAGCGCAAACACGTAGCTTTATGCTGATTGGCTTTTACGCACTGCAAAAGAAACCAATCAGATGTTGCTTTGGCGGGCCAGTCTGCTTATGCAGGCAGGGCCAGTCATGCAGCAAACAGAGAGAGAGAAGCACGCTGCAGGAAGCTCGAATAAAGCAGTTTTTAATTTATCAGCCTTAAAATGTAAAAAAAAGGCAGATGTTGATAATCACCTAAAAATGCCAAATATTGGCCCCGATAATCTGCCAATATTATCGGCCGGCACCGATAATCGGCCCGGCCGAAAATCGGTCTATCCCTAACCTAAATCTACGAAAATTCTGGTGGTACAGTGATCCCTCGCTACTTTGCGCTTCAACTTTAGCGCCCGCAGCGCATTGCGGATTTTACAGAAGCATTCATAAATTAAAAATGAAACAATACAGCCATATCGGCAGATATATTGCTCAAGTGGATTTATCCCGAGCTGATGCCTGCACATCATTTCAGCCTCTCGCTAGTCTCGTCCACGCTAACAAACTAATAGCACTTTTGAACAATGTTCTGTTCGCAAACTCATAACGTTATTCAAATGTGACTGTCGGCAGCTATGTTTACGTGTAGTGAGCAGAGCGCGCTCGGCCACACTGCAAGCACGAATGTGCTCACCGCGACAATGACGACGAAACAAACGTTATGTTCGGAAACTCCTAACATTATTCAAGTGTGACGATCATTTAGTCAGTCAACCCGCATAAGAGGATAGTAAACCGCTGTCTTCATAAGTTGTGAGGGGAACGCGCTGAACACAGCACACAGGATAGTTTACAAGGACAAGGCAAGGACGATGAGACATTGGCAAATAGTGTGAAAGTGTTTGTTAGTTAGTTAGTTTGTTGTTATTATTGGGATTTTAGTTGATAGACTTTTTACTCTTCAACTTCAGTGTCATGTCTGCATATGGGTCCAAATCCCGATCCTCACGTGACAGTCCTCTTTCACCTGGTTGGACAATGCTGGAATGGCTGTTTGGGAAATCCATGTTTTTTTAGGCAATTTGTTTAGCCTGTAATAATGTTAAAAGTGAAAGAGTGATCAAAGCAAATACTGTATGTTCACAGTGCCATTATCATCATCATTATTATTGTTGACTGTGTATTTTTGTTTTAATAATCAGAAATGTATTTCATTATATAGATCGCTGGCATTGGGCCAAAACCTTGCACCTCTAAAATAGTCACTTTTCAGGAGACCCCAAAAATGCAAGTTTGTTCAACCATTAGCATTGCATTGTGAAAGAGAGAAAGCTATTTTCAACACCTTAGATTGGTCAATAATGTGTAAAAATAACAGCTACGCTCGTGGAATGAAAATTAGTATACATTTGTTTTTGTTTTTTTAAATATGAAATTCACCAAAATGTGATTTCTGAGGTTTTGGCCAGCGATATGCAAGTGATGTTTACTGACAGGCAGAAAAATGAAATGTTCTTCCATTTGAGGGCAAAACTTAAAATCAGCCTGTGTATCCACCTGTTGCCATTCATCCAGTCATATCATATCAGCTTTGTGTTCACGTAAAGAAGCCCATTAAATCAGTACATTTGTGACTAAATTGAGGGTAGACAAAATCATTATTTCAGTATTGATAGTTTTTATTTTTTTGTTTGCTGGTAAACCTGTTTGTCCTGTGAAATACTGCCGGTACCTAAGCTCATCATAGTTGTTTTCCAACAGATATAATGAATATTCTTCCATAACAGCCCAAGTTATGAAATAAGTCTCATATGATGTACATATGTTGTAAGCTAGGAGTTGTAAGTCGCCCTCAATGTACTGTACCAGCATTGGAGCGATACAGACTTGGTACGCTGGTCACGCTGTCAATTGTGGCACTCAAAACAGGTATGTGGTTCCAGCCCCCAGTGTCTTTAAGTTCCTGGTGAGCGTAGTGTATAAAACAAGAAATGAAATGAGCAGCGTAGATGATAGTGGTTAGCCGAACGCATGGTTGTGCCGATGTTCTGCCAAAATCTGTGTCCTATCTGTGCGAAACTTCCAACCGGAGGCTAATTTGACGGCCGAAATACGACCGTGCGCTTTCTGCTTGTTTTGTTTAGATGCATACAGGTAAAACTTTAAAAATCACATCAGAAAATACATACAAGGCGCAAGCAGGTAGAACATCCTGACAATTGAATGAGACAAATGAGTGTGGTATACATATACTGCGTGACGAATGTGGTCAACAGATCAACACTATGCTCAAAAGCTACTACAAGCAAGCACACAATGCTTAAACGCTATGACGGAAAACACAAGCAAAATGTTTTTTTGAGGAAATGAAAAAGTCAAATAAGAAAAAAAATGAAAATAGTCACCCAACATACAACAGGTAGGACATAAAGTTACAAAATTCCCTCAAAAACACTTATTGGCACACTGGGCATTGGCAGGGCGTCTCGACGAGTAGGAAGGAATTTCAACACCGGTAAGCATGAGAGCTATTTTTAGCGGTTCTGTACACACTGCAGCGGCTCATTAACAAATGTGATTAGGCGTTGCATGTGCCTATGAAGCAACGGGACACATGCGAACTATCGAAGCAAACCGTTTAAACAGTTTTCAAAAGCCGTTCCAGCCCTAGTGTGTACGTGCGCGTGTGAGTGATTGACAACTTGCACAGCGACGAACAGGGTAAAAGAGGCAACAAAGCAATGTGTGTGGATGTTGATTATGTATGTAAACAAACTTAACAAATCCTAAAGGACTGCTGGCGTCGTTACCAAAGAAAGGTGAAGGAGAGCAAGAGAGACCACTTGTCTAGTCTGATTCAGGAAAATCGCCATAATCCATGTGCTTTATTTAAAACAATTGACTCTGAAGCCCCGTCATCCGATGTGTACAGACTCATCCTCTGAAATGTGCGATAGATTTTTGCAGTTTTTCGTTGACAAGGTTGCAACAGCTAGGGCTCTTGTTTTCAAACGCCACATTTGACCCCTCTGTTCGTGTCCCTTGTTCCGCAGTGTTCGATTCCTTTGAGGCGGTTTCCTTGGCATTTTTGGAGGATGTGGTTTGCCCATATTAAGCCATCTGGCTCCCCCTATGACTCCGTTCCTCCTCATTTCTTTAAGGAGATTCTCCCGAGTATTGGTGAATCGGTTTTGGCCATGATCAACAGCAGCCTGTCTTCTGGTGTAGTCCCCCAACATTTTAAACATGCTGTAGTGCAACCCCTGCTTAAGAAATCTGGCCTTGATCAAGGTGTGCTATCCAATTTTAGACCTATTTCCAAGCTGTCTTTTATTTCTAAAATTCTGGAAAAAGTGGTGCGCTCACAGTTAAAATCTTTCTTGGATGAACATAATGTCATGGAGGTTTTCCAATCAGGCTTCAAGAAGATGCACAGCACAGAGTCAGCCCTATTACCAGTATGTATTTTTAATGACATCCTCCTGGCAAATGACACTGGAGACTATGTATGTATTGTTTTAATGGATTTGACTTTAGCATTTGATATGGTGGACCACAGTATTCTTTTGACTCGTTTCCAACACCAAGTGGGCATTTGTGGAAGCGCTCTAGAGTGCTTTAGATCCTATTTCGCTGGCAGGACTTTTTCTGTTAGCCTAGGTTCCTCTCTGCCCCTCTTTCGTATGGTGTTCCACAGGGTTCTATTTTGGGACCCTAGTTGTTCTCTTTGTATTTGCTGCCCCTGGGTTCCATCCTTAGAAAACACGGCATTTCCTTTCACAGCTATGCGGATGACTGCCAAATCTATGTCCCGCTGGACATCAAAGCCTGGATGTCACTAAATTTCTTAAATTTCAATGAAAAGAAAAAAGTTATTTACATTATATTTTAGCCGACTAAGTTTAGACTAAAACAATTTAGATGACTAAAACTAGAAAGAAAAAAAAACATTTTTAAGCAAACCACTATGACTAAACCTTTAAAAAGTATTACAATTAACTGTTGAAAGTTTTTTGTGCAAGATTTTATTTTTGAATAATGTCGGTTGATCTGCGAATTGTTCGACAGCATTTGACTTGGGAGGTTCACATAGCACTGAAGCACATAATTTGGTTTGGTAAATTAAGTACATTAATAGAAAATTCCTTCATCAACAAACCCTAAAGTGATATATCCCACAGAGAATAGCAGACATGTTTAATAAGCACACAAACAGACAGACCTAAGCTGGAGGGCTTGATGAGTATATCCAGTACATCATAGAAGGGCAGAGATTTCATCTGCACATCAGGGTGAACAGGTGGTATTTGGGGTGCAGGGTGCTGGAGATTCATGGTTCTTGTGGAAGGGTTGCTCTACCGGTCAAGAGTTGAAGTCTTTTACAGCAATGACTCCTGCAGAAATAACAGAGGTCATACATCTTTCAAACGAGAGGAACAATGAAAAGGTTGTCAATTACTATGTTAACATTGACACGAACATGTTCACAGTTGACAGGGACTCCTCATTTTACGAACGAGTTCCGTTCCTACACTGGCGATGTGAATTTGCAAATTTCCGCGTATGTCGGATTTCACCGTTAAAGTTGAAATTTACGTCAAAATACTTTGTATAAAAAAATGAAAATACATTAAAATAAAAAGCATAAGATGCTGTACTTAGTATTACTGCTGAGAAGTGGCTGGAGAAAGAGGAGAGGAGGGCAAAAAAGGCAAAGATACTGCCAGCGCACAAATAGAAACGATCGAGACACTGCGCATGCTCATTGCTCAACCGCATGCTGGTCTTTGGAGTACAGGAAGTGCTTGTTTGGCGCGAAATTCATCGCAAATGCACAAGCAGAGGTAAACAAGCTCAGAGACACAGTACAAAAGCACACTTTTGGAGTGAGGAGGAAACCGGCTGCTTCATTCCTGTGGTGAGTGACATGAATATCAAGTGTTTTATTGACAGTTGAAAGTAATAAGCAGAAATAACGTCCATTTGAGTCATGACGTCGTGTGTCGCTGTACACAGTGGGATATTCAAATGCCGGGGCAACTCTGTCCGCTCAATCATGTAAACGGGATATTCAGAATGTCTCAGAAATCGGAATTTTGAACCTAAATCGAATATTGACTGCATGTAAACGTAGTCACTCTCGTGCTGGGGACAAAATGGAGGAGGAGGCACGGGCGTCGTAAAATCGAAACGTCGTAATTCGAGGACTGCCTGTATGGCCATTTGTTTCCATGTTCCATCAAGAAACTGCCAAAGGCGTGTGCTGAAACTGCACAAATGGAAAACAACTTGGACTTTTAAACAGATTTGCTGTTCTTAATATCATGAACAGCAAGATATATTGTGGCAATTTTAATCTCGCGATATTGCTGATATTGTGACATCCCTAGTTAATATATTACCAAATAGAACAGTAGTAGCTGAGTTTTATTTTACATGTTACATGTTACTCTTTTTTTCGTCGCAATGTGGTTAGTGTCACGGACACACCCATTAACACGTCTCCTCCGTTGCGCACAGCTCTCCTACAGGCAGAGACAGAGCGGTGGCTTTGTCTTCACAACTTGTTTGGAGGGACAGGCAAGCCAAAAATATGCTCCTACATATGAGTGACTTGCCCGATATAAAAACGCCTCCTTGCTAAACAGCATAGTAAAAGAGTTGAGACAGCTGAGAGCTCAACTGACAGGTTAGCATTGTGACATGTCCAAACGTCATAACTTCAAATAGAAGTTGAACGAGTAAATTATTTGGTGACAAGCAAGCTTGTTCTCCACTGGTTGCATTTAAGGAGGTCATAAATCAATAGTATTGTTTCTAGATGAGAGAAGTCATGAACATACCCAACAATGATGTAGCTGTGTGGGTGCTTCATTTTAGCCTGCACAAGCCTAAAAATAATGTAAATGTCTGAGCTGGGCATTTAACTAAAATTTTGCGGTCCGTTTATCGCCTACAGACGGGGTACCCATCCGTCATCCGTCCATCCGCCTATTTGTCTGGCCGGAAAAAGATAGTAATCGCCTATAGGCTGGTCCACCTTTGATTTGCCGACTACCAATTTTGACAAACTACCACTCGCAAACTGGTGCCATTTGCGTCTCCAGGCAATGCCATGAAAATATATCTTTATAAAGCGTCCTGCTCATTATTATGCTCATTATTATGTATTGTGTTTAATGTTAACATTCAATTAATGTAAATACGATGGCTAAAATCCACTAAAGGCCTAGATCAGGGGTCGGCAACCCGTGGCTCTTTCATCCTAATGTTGCGGCTCTGCGTGGCTTGGGAAAATAAATGCTAAGTGTCCGATTGAAGTGCATGTTATTTGTCTCAAAAACCTGCATCATGTCTTCTTAGTAAGTCAAAGTTTTTGGCCACTTTCATATGTGGTCCTAGATTGGATACCTATGGGATTTTTTTTCCATTGTGACCGCAGTCTGAACCTCCAGGTCGCATACATCCGACATTGACGTAGGAAGCCAAAAATGCGCTCCATGTGGTCGGAGCGATCAGTGCTGACAGTGGGGAGATGGACTCTGCAGTTTTGACTAGATATTTGTCTTTAATTTAATCCCACTTGAATTTAATCCCACTTGAATTTAATCCCACTTGAAACATTAAGCATAAAGTGGACATTTACGGTGGGAGTAATAATTCAGCCACGGCGATCGGCTCATTTTTTACGCGCAGTTATGACTTGACGTCAACTTTAGTGACGTCTCCATAAAATGAGATCGAATTAGCCTGGCCTCATCATTTTCACCAAATAACTGTATTTCTACCTCTGACCGAGTCACTCCACTGTCAAAATGAACCGACATGCTGCACCACATTTACTTCCGTAACGAGAACGGTGTGAGTGACGTCGACCGTCTGAAACTTCAGCACTGTTATGTTATTGCCCTTTTGTCAGCCATAAAACGAGATGAGGCTAAACTTCGAGATCATTGAAGCAGGGCTAAATCTTGTCAGAGCGGGGAAAATTTTCACCAGAGTTTTTCCAACTATTCCAACAAATTCAGGGAGTTGGAGCTGAAAAAAGAGAAGAGAAAAAAGATCAATTTACTACTTTTAAATTATGTATACTAGTGAAGAAAAAAAAACATTTTGGATAAAGGTTAATTTCAGACAAAAATAAAAACCAATACAAGTGTTTATTTTTGTTTTCTTTAGCACAGTGGATTTTCCCAATTTACTCCTCTGATTTCACAACCTTCTGTTAAAAAAAATCTTTATGCTAAGAGTGAAATACGTATACAAGTACAGTATTTATTTTTGTATTTACAGATAATTTCACTGTATTAGTACACCTCTGCATAGTGCATAGTTTTGGTTCCATTTGAAAATACACTAAATAATTGCCGGTATAGCTAAAAATTTTAGGGCCAGAATATCGACATCAATTTAAGTTGCTCCCTCATTTATAAACATGTCAGGAATGATGTCTTAAATTACAAAGATTAATACAGATTGAATGTACTATGGTCTTAATTGTCTTTATGATCAGTTTGTACATATAAAATTCAAGCTGTAAGCGACTGATGGTTATTATAAGAACAGCAACTTGCTGCTGCGATTTGCCGAGATTTATATTATCCGATTAGTCGACTAATCGCGACTACTGGAAGTGATTGCACACCTACGCAGCCGCTTTGCTGCGCACGTCTCCAAAATCCAAAGCTGCCGCATACGGTGTGCAGTTTGTCGTCTTTGCAAGGAATCGACGGAATACCTTTAATATAGATATTAAAATACACCCTGGTAGTTTTATTTTGCAGCTTTGGGGTACAACCGTTTGCTGCCAAATAATATTCAGCTATTCAACTGAATAAGACACCCTCTCATCACCCCACCTGCTGCACGGCTTTAAACCCTTCATAAACCCGCCCCGCTTGTGTAGCTCAGGCGGCTACGCGCCGCAAATCAGGCAGGAGGAGACGTAGCAACAGGATCCAGTTTTTTCTCTTACAATCCAATGACAGCCTTATTTTATTAATTTATTTATTTTTAATACAAAATAAGTGCAAAAAATGTGGTGTTACTGAGTAATGTGGTCACAATTTTTACTATGAAAATTCACTAGAATGCACGATATGAAGTGTAAAATAACAAAAAAAAACAAATTTGCCCCGCCCCCTCCGCGGCGTCCACCCACCCAAGTAGATTTCAAATCTGTGGGAAACTACTGTACTCCAATAAGCCAAATTTCTCAAAGGGACAAAGATCTTCATCATTGAAGACTACAGAGAGGATGTCAGAAGAAAGAGAAAGGAACTGATGCCGGAACTGAAAGCAGCAAGAGGGAGAGGTGAGATCACGTACCTTCGACAGGACAGACTGATCATTCCCTGCTGCACCAGCACACACAAAGCACTCAATAGTAACTAACCCTTCACCAAGATAACTAAAAAAAAATTTTTTTAAATAGATACTTACACTCCGGATAACAACAAACAAATCACATTCTTGGATCAGTGACAGCCAATTAACTCAAAGAATTGTGGAAAATAATGAACAATAACTAAACACCTTTAAATGCACTGAACACCACCCACAGGACTTGGAAAATTACATTGATCCAATAAACAACTTTTTCCATAACTTCAACAATAGTTGCAAGTATTAAACCAGAAGAACAATATAACAATACAATTAACCCTACACAAAAAAATTATATAATTCACTTTAATAATAGAAGCCTATATGTTAGTTTTATATTCTGAAAGTTATCCAAACCAGTTCATACAGCCTTTTAATATAATTGCTGTCTCATAAACTTGGATGAAGGATGAACAAGGTACCGACTTTGATAAGGAAGGGTACGAAATGATCTAAAAGAATAGAGAAAATAAGAATGGAGGTGGGGAGGGGTGTTACCAGGATGCCAGGTGTGGGTGGGCTTTAGTCTTACCTGGGGGGGCAAAAAAGTGCTACAATGCTCAAGTAGGTCGAAATCAGTGTAGGGCTACTGCACCTTAAAACGTGTTTTGTTTTCTCCTTAATTGAGATAACTGTTGTTGTATTTGGGCTCAACAAATAAAAGTTGATTTGATTTTATTTGACTTAGAAGACATCCATAACTGAACAATATGGACATACAGGGGACAATGTTTTTTTTTTTTTGAAGTTGAAAGATGATGTAACAACAAAAACAAAGGTTAAAATTTAGAACACAACCATAACTGAATAGTATGGACATGCATATGTGGGTTCTGCCATCAGAACTACATTTCAGTTTTCTTTGGGTGGGCAGAGCGTGTCCGTGGGTGGGCACTGACCACACCTGACCATATCTTGCTGCACTGGCAGATAATTTTACTTGGTTTTAGTCTGAATATGCTCCAAAAAGTATTTTACAACAAACTTTCCGGACTATAAGTCCCGTTTTTAGTTTAATTTAGTTAATTTTTGCAGTATGATAACCCGATTAAACACCTCCGGATGTAGACGTGGTGTACAAGTAAAGGAGTTCCCTGTCTTTGATATGCTAGCGCAAGTTTGCCATATCTGACCCTGGCATCCCACTCAAGTTAAAATCAAGCAAGTAAAATATGAATGGACCAGAGCCGGGCAGTCCGTCCCAGGGCCGGACCGGTCATAACCGCCAATTTTTGGGGCGGGGGGTGGGGGCTGACAAATTTTAGAAAAGTATGTTACGTGTGTGTAGAGGAGCAACTCACGCACGTTCCCCCTTAGCCGCAACTTTCCAGATTGTTTTCGCAATACAATTAAATGCATCGTTTAGTCATCTCGGTCCCTTTATGGTTGTAGTAGGCACGATAGCCATTGTTGTTGCTGTCTTTTTGAAGTGACGCCCCCGACTTGGAAGGCAACTGTTTCAAAACAACGTTGAATGCGAGCATAGTCAAGCTGAGCGCAGCACTCAAGGATGACGCTAGCACATCAAGGTGGAGAATGGTTGGTCATCAAGTCCGATAAATTTCATTATTTTCCTGGTTATTTGCGTTAGCTTTTACCTGTCGCGGTGATATGGGTTTGAGTTGGTAAGCATGGGCTGCGTTAGCTGCTGTTTGATTGTTGCTGCTGTCTCCTCCTTGACTTTATTCAATGCAGTGAGCCTCGTAAACTCACCATAGTCTCTCAATTGCTTGTTCTTCAAATGTCGGATTAAGTTGGTTGTGTTGAAATTTTTGGCCATGCTCCCCCCGCGAGGTCCCTTTTCATGGTATATATTACAAGACGCAAACTCCACATAGCAGACATGTTTGTCTGTTTGTTAGTGCCGCGCAGCGTGCAGAAAAAAATCTCAATATTTTTTCAAAAAAGTCGATACCATTAATTTTATGATATTCTACAAAAAATATTTTAAAATCTGCACTTGCTTCACAGACCAATTGTGGATAGACAGCGTTTGTGAACAACATCTCTTTTAAATTGCTAAATACAGCTTCTGCAAAACAATGATATTCTATGGCAGGGGTGCCCATTACGTCGATCGACCGGTCGATCGCAAAGGCATCGTGGGTAGATCACCAGCCTATCATCTGTCCTCATTACTGTATTGCTACGTTCGCACCAACTGCGTTTCGGGAGCGTTTCTGGCAGTGCGTTTCAATTGGAGTCAATGTAGTTCGCGCGGAGCAAAGCACCAGAAATCCGCCCATTCGCTCCACTCAGCCGGTGACAGAACGAGGGGTCCACCAGGGCAAGAGGAATCTTTTTACACCAGAGTTTCAACAAAATCAATGTTTATTATCTTTGTCACGTAACACTACGTGGAAAAAGTCAAGTTGGCAAAGGTATCAACTTAGGTTTTCATAAATTACAAAAAGTTCCAACTAAAGTCTGTTCTCAAAGTTCACTTTCCTCCACGTTGAGCAAGTTGCTCCCGCGTGCTTCTGTCCAGTCCTTTCTCGGTTCTTTTTTTTTTTCTCCCATTGTCTCGGCTCCTTGGTTTTTATACCTTCTCCCTGCCATCCAGTCACACCAGCTTTAATCAAGGGGCTTAAGCAGCTACACCTGTTGGGGTTGTGAGGCATGCTGGGAAATGTAGTGCCTGCACTGTCGGCCATTTTAATGTGTGGCACCGGCCTCTCAAATGGAAGGTAGCGTCCCTCCACTACACGCGCCCTTGTGATGCCACAGCGCGTATAAACAAGTCACCTTTTTTGCCGTTCCGCCTCAAGGCAGCCAGTCAGCTTCGGGCATACTAGGACACACACGGCGTCCTGTTCACTCGGCGGCTTTTTTTTTTTTTCAGTTCTTGAACTTTACAGACAGCAATATTGATAGCATTAGCGTAGTGTGCAAAAAGTTGACTTGTTTTATACGCGCCGAATGGAGCGAATGGGCGGATTGTTGTTGCTGCAAATCTGCTTGAGGCAGTTACTGTCAGCAGCTACTGTCCGGACTATACGTCCCTGGCTGATTCCATTCAGTGCAAGGTAAGGTAATCACAAAACATTTTTTTTGTTGTATTGTGCTATATAGGTTGATGCAGTCATGCAAGGTACACCAGCATATACGGTGCATATAAAAATAATTCTCAATATATTTATAAATAATGTGTTTTGCATTTTTAGTAGGTGGTAGATCATTTTTACTCGGTCACGTCATAAGTAGCTCTCAGGCTGAAAAAGTGTGGGCACCGCTGTTCTACGGCAATATTCAACAATGAAAAACAAAAAATTATGTATAGACTTACATTGATTTTTGGGAATATTTAGGTCATTTAAATGTATCAGCTGTTATTCCATAATATGAAATTTAAAGCTCCAGTAAGAACTGGTGCACCACTGCCAACTACTAGAGCAATAAGAATGAGAAAAAGGTGTTAACTATAGCAATCACAATGTGAAAAAAATTATTTGATGTGACGTGTGACAGAAGTATCACCCAGCGAGAGAAAAAAAAGACGTCATGACAACACCATTCTCATACATTGGCCACCGTATTCAGAATAAAGTTGAATATCAAAACTGCAATTTACCAAAAAGTGCATTTTCCCACTAATTCATCACTGTGATATGTAGACTTGTGACTATATTCATGTTTGGGTGTATTCTGGCGTCACACTAATAAGCCGTCGTAATTTGAGCAACATGCCTCGGGAATACAGGCTAGTTATGAATGATGCGGACTACAAGCGTGTAGACTGAATGTTGACCGATCATGTTGACCGATCATCCAGGCTGTCATGTTTGACTTGCTCGCTAAAGTACTGAGTGTGTGTGCGTTTATATTTGTTGGTTTAACTCGGTGACTGTTTTCTGAGTGTGTGTGTTTAAGCTTTTGTTTTGCATGCTTGCGTGGTCGCCAAGTTTTCCTCTAATCCATATGGCTTGTGTGCAACAGAATTGCTCTTCTCGGTGACCGTTTTGGCATATCTAACAATGTTACTCCCACTGACGTCAGTATTGTCAACTCCAAACCATTTACAGATTACGGACGGCGTGGATTTGCGCGTCGCGAATGAATCCCCGCTTGACAATCCATATTTGAAACAGCTCGGCTGCAGTGCGGATAGAGTCACATGACCGGATCCTGCCCGCTGATTCAGCGCATGATTATCACTTCCTCCTCCTCTGCCGTCAATGCACACTGATTTTCAACATTTCCTCATATTTTGCATGCGTCGGCTGACTCGCTTTTCGAGGCAGTATTAATACTCGATAATGTAAAATTACACATCGTGAAAGCAAGATTGGCGATGATATCGATGACGATATATATCGCCCACCCCTAGTGTAGAGATAGAAAGAGTAGAAGATATTAAATTCCTAGAGGTCATTTTCGACAATAAAATCTGCTGGAAACAGCACATTAAACATGTCAGATCCAAACTTTTAAGAGGCATTTCCATCTTATCAAAAGTAAAACATTTTCTCAACCAGAAATCATTACACATCGTGTACTGCTCTCTAGTATTACCATACTTAAATTCCTGTTCAGACGTTTGGGGAAACACAAGAGTTCACTGCAATCTCTGTTTATATGGCAAAAAAGAGCTGTAAGAGCAATCCATAAAGTTGGACACCTTGGAGCACAAATGCACTGTTTCTACAATCTAAAATTCTTAAATTGTTTGATCTTGTGGAATTTAAAACTGTACTATTATTATATAAAGCGAGAAATAACTTACTTCCGGGCAGGAACCAAGATATATTTTCAGAGAGAGAGGGCGGCTATGGTTTGAGGGGAATGTATAACTTAGAGATAAAGTACTCAAGGACAACAATGGAAAGCTTTTGCATATCTGTATTGGGAGTAAAAATCTGGAACAGACTTAATAATGACCTACAACAATGTCCAAACATACACCAGTTCAAAAAGAAATCATACCTGTCAACCCCGGGCTGTGCTGAATCTTACAAAAATTGTAATTTGCCCGTACATTTCTGTATATAATCTTACACAGTATATAATCTTACACAGTATTTATCGCTCAGCGGGAGAGCTGGGGGAAACGGAACGGACATTTCTATATAGAAGTACAGTGTTCATCACTCAACAGGGGGGGGTTTGCTCGTGAAAGTTGGCCAAAGTTTGCAGTCGGAATCGCTAACGGACGCTCCGGATTATACAGCCAAAATGGGCAAGACGAGATCGGTAATTTTTTTTTTCCAGTACAAAAATTGTTATACGGCGTACACAATTTGAAATGATCAAAAAACATATAAAATACGGGGAAAACTAACCAGTTGACAGGTATGTGAAATATAAAATCAACGTTTTTGAGAAGTATAGGAAAGACGAAAATCTTATTGACTTGTAACAATGACTATGCTATATTATTATTATTATTATCATCAATATTGGAATATTATTAATGTGCATTATTATATGATATAGAATTACTGTACTGTATTGTGACAAATGATTAATATATTGATAATGTAAGGCAGATTAAAGGGGTAGGACTAGATAAATTCATACTTCTTACTCCTTTTCAAACATGGAGCCTATATGCCTATAATGGATATTTAATTTACAATGACTGCTGACTACTGTGTAACTTTCTCTTGTGTTTCTTTCGTTGATGCTTTGTTTCTGTGGTATGTTTGCTTGTATTTTTTTGTCTTCACAAGTGTATTACATTTATTTTGTCTTGGGTTATTTTTTGTTGTAGTTTTTTTTTTTTGGTAAAGTGTACATGTAAAAAGCCCAATGTTTACATGTTCGAAATAAATTCAAATCATTCAATTCAAATCAATAATTGAGGTATCTACCACAATTTTAGATGTAGACAGACACGTAATACTGTAGTTCGAATATAGCGCCCAGGTGCATGTTGAGTAGTTTGGTGCACTTTGGTGACAGTCGGGGATTGTTTAAGTGTCAATACCAATATAATACTGTCGGAAATCTTAAATTCCATAACGACTAAGCATCAGGATGATGAACCAGTATGATTAGACCATCAAGACACGGCTTAGCTGCTAGCAGTCAGACTGACAACAAAACGTTTTCATACATGATGTTAAAATGCAGCCTTCTTTACTTATGGTGTCCGGCTTAAAAACGTATGAACTGAAGAGAGTTAAACACTTTGTCGGAACAGATGGCAGGGAAACATAATGGAGTCGACATGAACATTTTTCTTTTCGCCTACCGGATACTCCTCGTCGAACGCCATCTTCTTGTTGTCGTTCATCACTACACTAGTGATTACTTCCAGGTTGGTGGGGCGGTTCTTGGGCCCGATCCCAATACCCTTAATTGCACTCTACGGTCTTCGCTGAAGATCAAGAAGAGTTCGATGTTCGCATGTTACAAGTGTACAAAATTGCAGAATTGGGACACTGCATGTGACGTCATCGAATTATTATGGCCCAGCGTCAGCGACCATGGCGGCACGGGTTGTTGGGGGTTTTTATTATATTAAAACTTACGTAAAGTAGTAGTAAGGTTAAACTCGGGCTCTGTCTTCCAGTCGATGAAAGCTATGGCTCCATTATATTTGGAGTATTTGCGGCTCCTGCAGGAAATGCGGCGCATGCGCAGAAGGTTGCTGAGTACGGCAGCAAAACTAAGACAAAACATCTAGGTAAAAACGCGAATTTAACCATGCTTTAATTATTAATACATATGATAAACTTTATAATAATCGATATTTACACGACAAGAGACCTTTTTTCGACACAAGTAAAGAAATCTTACTGAATGTCGTGAGTTTCCTGCAATTACAAATCCGTAATGAAGTGTAATATGCTTCGGTTGAGGAGGCCATGGATACGGATTTAGGCGAAGTGCGCAACAAGGGCGCAAAGGGGGCGGGGCGACAGATCACTTTGGATTGGGACAGCCTCCAACCACAGTTTTTTTTTAAAATAAACTTTATTAACATTACAATACAATACAATCAGAGGTGGGTAGAGTAGCCAAAAATTGTACTCAAGTAAAAGTACTGTTACTTCAGAATAATATGACACAAGTAGAAGTAAAAAGTAGTCATCCCAATAATTACTTGAGTAAATGTAAAAAAATACTTGGTGAAAAAACTACTCAAGTACTGAGTAACTGTAGCGTCTCATTTATTTTTAATTTTTTTTAAAACAACCATTCAATCAGACGAAAATACAAAATAATCATCTTTGGGCAATTTAAAATCAATCCAATCAATAAAATGAATTACATTTAATTAAAGAATAACTTAAGGTAAATTCAAGTACTTTAATTCATCCATCCATCCATTATCTGTACCGCTTCTCCTCACAAGGGTCGCGGGGCGTGCTGGAGCCTATCCCAGCTGTCTTTGGGCAGTAGGCGGGGGACACCCTGAATTGGTTGCCAGCCAATCGCAGGGCACACAGAGACAAACATCCGCACTCACAATCACACCTAGGGGCAATTTAGACAGTCCAATCAGCTTACCATGCATGTTTTTGGAATGTGGGAGGAAACCGGAGTACCCGGAGGAAACCCACGCAGGCACGGGGAAAACATGCAAACTCCACACAGGGTGGCCGGAGCCGGGATCAAACCCACGACCTCTGAACTGTGAGGCGGACGTGCTAACCAGTCGACCACCGTGCCGCCTAAAGTACTTTAATAAATAATCCATCCATTATCTGTACCGCTTCTCCTCACAAGGGTCGCGGGGCGTGCTGGAGCCTATCCCAGCTGTCTTTGGGCAGTAGGCGGGGGACACCCTGAACTGGTAGCCAGCCAATCGCAGGGCACACAGAGACAAACATCCGCACTCACAATCACACCTAGGGGCAATTTAGAGAGTCCAATCAACTTACCATGCATGTTTTTGGAATGTGGGAGGAAACCGGAGTGCCCGGACAAAACCCACGCAGGCACGGGGAGAACATGCAAACTCCACACAGGGAGGCCGGAGCCGGGATCGAACCCACGACCTCTGAACTGTGAGGCGGACGTGCTAACCAGTCGACCACCGTGCCGCCACTTTAATAAATAATAAAATAATAATAGTATAAATAAAAGAAATAAGCACAAGTATTTTTCATTTCATCCCCTGTACTGTTTTTTAACAGTAGCCCATGAACTCGTATAAACTGTGTGTCTGTGTGTGTGTGTGTGTGTGTGTGTGTGTGCGTGGGTGTGTGTGTGTGTGTGTGCGTGTGGGGGTGTGTGGGGGTGTGTAGGGGTGTGTGTGTGAGTTTCAGTGTGTGTGTATGTGACAAAACATGCAAAAACAAACATTTTTCCCAAAGAACCTCCTCTTCTGTGTCTGCATAGTCAGCATAGTCTCCTTGTCTCCATTCTGCAGCTTCATCTGTCAATTTTGCCAAGCGGCCACAAGCCAAAGGCCACATGATGTGCAGAAAAGGGATGCCAGTTTCTCCACTGCCCCATTTGTCCTACTTATGAAGGTGATTATTCGAAAGTGGCGACACATTTACAGTCGCAAAGAAAAATGGTGGTGTAGATTTAGAACATTTGTTATTTGGATATGAAGAAGATGAGGCCCATAAAATTTGTCAGTAAGGATATGTGTTTAGACCATTTGTTAAAGCTATCCATCCATCCATTATCTGTACCGCTTCTCCTCACAAGGGTCGCGGGGCGTGCTGGAGCCTATCCCAGCTGTCTTTGGGCAGTAGGCGGGGGACACCCTGAACTGGTTGCCAGCCAATCGCAGGGCACACAGAGACAAACATCTGCACTCACAATCACACCTAGGGGCAATTTAGAGTATCCAATCAACTTACCATGCATGTTTTTGGAATGTGGGAGGAAACCGGAGTGCCCGGAGAAAACCCACGCAGGCACGGGGAGAACATGCAAACTCCACACAGGGAGGCCGGAGCCGGGATCGAACCCACGACCTCTGAACTGTGAGGCGGACGTGCTAACCAGTCAACCAGCCTTGTTAAAGCTATTTTATTTTTATTATTATTTTATTTTTTACTTTCAGGATTTGTGGTGTATGCTTGCAAACATGGTTCACACCTCAGCACCTACCACGCTCAGCTACACTGCAAAAATGAACTGTCCAAATTTAAGAAATAATTATGTACTTGCCATTTTAAATAGTATGGCATAACATTGTATACTTTGCATATGGTTTGTGTGTGAGCGGATTATTGATGTTCTTTATGTTGACTGCTGGCTGTAAAAGAAAGTGCCCCTTAGGGATAATAAAGTTCACCTTGACCTTGTTTTGAGAGCATTCAGGCTAAAAACAAGTGAAATTATCTGCCAGCACAGTAAGATAATTACACTTAGTAAGATATTTACACTTAGTAAGGTTTCTTGAAATAAGAAAAAATTATCTTGTTGAAAATGACTTAAATGGACACTTGGATGAGCTTAACATTGGCACTTATATAAAAGGTTTGCATGTAAAAATGACATCAGTACTAAAATGTTCTGCCCAAAATACTCTGAAGTGATTTAAGGGCTTTTTTTGTGATTACAATTACGATGAATTGCCCCGCCCGTTTTTGGGGCTGGCCTTGTTATTGTTTCGGTCTCAGCGGTCTCCATCACGGGAGGGAGGCAAGTGTGGTAATATTGCTCGCTTTGTCAGTTCTGTTGTCTAAAACGACGACCGATCGCCACCAAAATGCAAATGCACATTACTACTCTTGTCCACTTCAACCTGTGAAAGTACAAAAGTGTTCTGCACAATAGTTTGGATTTATTGACATAAAACGTAATGTCATCATGATCACCTCCACAAAAATCAAAAATACTGTGGCGATCGTTTATCCACTAACACAGGCTGAAGTGGACAAGAGCATGAATGCGCACACGAACCCCGACTGGTTTATATTTCGGACATTTAGCGACGTTAAACTCGTGTCAACTGTCAGGAGGCAGACGGCGACTAGCAGCGGGCAAGCAATCGGGCAAGCTTGGATCTTTAGTCCCCCCCTCCCTACCTCCCCGGCTAACAGTAGGATAACGTTACAGCTAATAGCAACAACTAGCTTGAGGCCGTTAATGACAAAAGGCATTAGCACAACAACATTAACTCTTTATTGTCCGCGCAGCGTGTGGAGGTGATCATGAGCCTGCGTCTTCATGTCGCGGGGTTGCCCCCCAAGCAGTCACGTGCGTTGTCCGACACCGCTTGCAGCCGCGAGAGTGAAGCGGCGTCACAGTGAGGTCAGACCTTATCGAACACCGGGGATGTCTTGAACATGCTTATCCGACTCCACAGCTGAGTGTGGCCGCATTGGAACGCACCATTTCGGCTGTTACGCTCCAAATTGGACGGCGTGTTGTAGGTCGAAAAACAGGGGCCATTCCTCATCCAAATGTGCACGTCCACTCATTCATGTAAATATTCTGACTACTGGTGTTAAGTGCCTTGCTCATTCTAACCATGATCAGCAAAGAAGCAGTGTGCGCTCGTCCCAGCATAAATCTATGTAGCTCTGCTCACTTCCACATTTCCTCACTCTCATACAAATCAACCACGGAGAGGTTAATCCTTTTGATATGTTGAAGTGATCATTAGTAGGGATGTCCACATACATTGTGGTGCCAATTGATCGCCGTTTTTGGACGTTATAAGCAATGAAAGTACAATGATTTCCAATGGAGAGTTTGGAATCGGTTCCTTCAGTGACTCTGACCGAACAAGGAACGGTTGGGGGCGCGGCCATTCTCCTCATTTAAAAATGGCGTTATTCATGGAGTCACTTATTTCCTAATTTCTCCCAAATTTATTGATAAAAAAGAAAATGACAACTCTTTTCATTTTCTTGTTCAAAAAATATATGAAATGAACTTGTTAGTGTAAACATGTCCATACTTTTAATATAAGTGGTGAAACACTCATTTCAAGCACTATATTAGGTAAAATAAAGTTTAAACTAACGTACCATGCATGTGCAGAAAGGCCAGGGCTGGATTCAAATCCACAACCTCTGCACTGTGAGGCAGACGTGCTAACCACTTACCATGTCACCCTAGAGCACATCACAGCAAAAAGCGTTAAGTGTGTTGATAGTGAAGTGTGTTGACATTGGTACAACCAATTACTAAGAATTTTTTACAGCTAAATGTTCACTGATAACATAAATTATAGCATCAAACTGAGAATCTGATAGTCCATCCATTCATTATCTATACCGCTTATCCTCACAAGGGTCGCAGGGCGTGCTGGAGCCTTTCCCAGCTGTCTTTGGTCAGTAGGCGGGGGACACCCTGAATTGGTTGCCAGCCAATCCCAGGGCACACAAAGACAAACATCCACACTCACAATCACACTTAGGGGCAATTTAGAGAGTCCAATCAACTTACCATGCATGTTTTTGGAATGTGCGAGGAAACCGGAATACCCGGAGAAAACCCACGCAGGCACGGGGAGAACATGCAAACTCCACACAGGGAGGCCAGGACCGGGATCGAACCCACAACCTCTGAACTGTGATGCGGACGCGCTAACCAGTCGACCACCGTGCCGCCCTAGAATCTGACAGTAAGTTCGCTTATTTCATTTTCATATTATTTGTTTTTGAGCAAGCCAACAAAAGAAGTTTATAAACAAAACAAAAAACCAAAAACAAAAGAGGTCACCAAGACAAAAGGTCACCATTTGCAACCGTTCTACACATGCTGCTCAAAAAAGGAGTGGGAAGAAGAAAACCTATTAAATCCCAGCCCCATCTCACATTTATATTACAACATTTATATTACAAGCTATACAATCTGACTTTCACTTCCCTAATGATTAAGTTATACGTATACAAGTCCTACTAATATAGATGACACATTAGAAAAGATGATGTACAATGCATATAATCACTACCAAAATGATGGTTTGCATAATTTAAAAATATAGTATACTTCAACAATAACTACATACCAACAATGGGAATAGAAATAATATATACCAACATGATAAGCTACAACAAGCACATACCAACAATGGTAAGAAAGAGCTAGTGACTGAGCAGTTAATGCTAAACCCTGGCCTCCTTGTACTATGTCCAGACCATACGTTTGTAAGACACTTTAAAGTTATGAATGCTTTGGCATTGCTTGTGGTGTAGGTCCAAACTGTTCCACAGTTTCACCCCACATACAGACACACAAAAACATTTCCTGATAGTACGAAACTTTGGTAGTGCAAAATTTCCGAAGCCTTGCATGCCATAAGTACTCTCTCTAAGTCGAAAAAAACGTTTTATATTGATTGGTAGCGATTTACTAAAGGCTTTAAATAAGATTAATAAGGTATAATATTTCACAAGGTCATGAATTTTCAGTCATTTTGATTGAATAAACAGACTATTGGTGTGTGCTAAAAATGGAGCCTTATGTATAATCCTTACAGCTCGTTTTTGCAATATAAATAAAGAATGTATGGAACATTGATAATTGTTTCCCCACACTGCAGCACAATAGGTGATATGGGAGTACTAAGGAACAATATAATGTTCTGAGAGCATCATGATCTAAGAATTGCTTTTCTTTATTCATGATTGAGAGACTTTTGGAAATTTTTGCTCTTATGTGTCTGATGTGGGCATTCCATGACAACTTGTTTTCAATTATTACGCCCAAGAATTTATATTCCTTAACATTTTCTAGTTGTACACCATCTATTTGTATTGTCAATTCTGGTTTACTTTTATAGTTACCAAATATCAAAACTTTAGTTTTTTTTGCATTTAGAATTAATTTATTATGATCCATCCACATTTTAATTTTATTGAGTTCTGTATTTACTGTACTCACGAGTCCATTATAATTATCATTGCTATAAAATATATTTGTGTCATCTGCAAACAATATTAATTTTAATAATTTCGATACACTAAATAGATCGTTTATGTATACGTTGAACAGCTGAGGACCGAGCACTGACCCCTGGGGGACACCACAAGCAATACGAAGTTTACCAGATAAATATTCACCTATTTTTACGTATTGGGTTCATTCAGTTAGGTAACTTTTTAACCACTTCCCAGCTATTCCTCTGATCCTATATTTCTCCAGTTTATTGAGTAAATTTGAATGATCTATGGTATCAAATGCTTTTTTGAGGTTGATAAATATTCCAATCGCATGTTTTTTTAGTTTTTTTTATACAATGCGTTTGTTACTTCTTCAATTGCTTCAATCAGTGCCATTGATGTAGTCCTACTTGCTCTGAAGCCATACTGGGCTTCATTTAATATACAATGTTTAACTAGGAATTTCTCTAGACGAGAATTGAAGCGCTTTTCAAGAATCTTTGAAAACTGTGGAAGCAATGAAATTGGCCTATAATTTGTGAAATTGTGCTTACTGTCGGTTTTGTATACTGGAATGATTTTGGCTATTTTCATTTTCACTGCCTGGAACACTGCCTGTTTTAAATGACAGATGACAGATATTAGGTTTTGAAATATTCTTTATAACAGTTTTTATTAATGACATATCTATATCGTAACAGTCTGTAGATAGTTTACTTTTACTTCTATGCACTATGTCAACTATTTCTTGTCAAGAACATGGTCTGTGGATTACTATTTATGACATCCCCATATTGAACAGTACTACAATCTGAAATTTCTGCAGCCAAATTTGGGCCAACATTCACCAAAAATCGTCGGTCATGTTGTAATTATGATTGTGCTTATCCTCAAAGTACTCTGGATATGTGAACTTGGATGAACCACGTTTTATTATAGAGTTCAGGATATTCCAGGTTCCTTTGATATTATTTTCAGTTTCATTGTCATATAGCCTTTTTTTTTTATAATACAATTGCTTGCTAGCTCTGATTATACCTGTTATCTTGTTTTTATAAACCTTGTATCTTTGTTCAGCCTCCTAGGTTTTTAGTTTAACAAACATTTTATACATATTATTTTTCTTTTTGCAAGCATTTTGTATTCCTTTGGTTAACCAGGGACATTTCAGATATTTTTTATGTTGTTGATATTTTTGAAGCGGGCAGTGACTACTGTAAAGAGAAAGGAATATTTCAAGGAAGTTATCCTAAGCCTCATCTACATCCATCTGACTGTAGACTGAGCTCCAGTCCTGCAGCATTAGACAGCCATTAAAATGATTAATTGTTTCTTCAGTTCTTATTCGTTTAAAATTTGATGCACATCTTCCTTAATTCTCTTGTAGTCACTGTCATACACTATGAAGACTGGTAAATGATCGGTGATGTCAGAAATGAGCAGTCCACTCACAGTTAGATCAAACATATCATTAATAAAAATGTTATCGATTATTGTCGCACTATGAGATGATATTCTACTGGGTTTGGTTATTGTTGGGCGCAGGGACATACTGTACATTGTATCCATGAAGTCATCAATAGTTTTCAGTGTGGTTGGATTTAGTAAATCATTATTTAAACCTCCACAGTTAAATAAAGTCTTATGTTTAACAATTGAGTAGAATTTTTCCATCAATTCACTAAATTGTTGTATGCTTGAACTAGGTGATCGATATACACAGGCTATGATAATATTTCTCTTCTTTTCATTATGAATTTCCACAGTTAGGCATTCCATATTTCCATTCATTGCTAGGGTCTTTTAGTACTGTGCATTTGATGGACGTGTGAATACTGTATATAGAGCAACCCCACTCCCAGTTTTCTTTTCTCTATTCATATATTGTAGATCATAATAGTCTAAAAAAAATCGATACCTTTATCAATATTAAACCAGGTTTCTGTAATTACAATGATACGAAAAGCATATAAGTGAATTGTTTTAAATATTCTTTGATAGAATTGAAGTTAGTATACATGCTTCTACTGTTGAAATGTAATATTGTTAGTTTACCTTCAGATTTAATACAACTGTTGTATTGTATTGTATCTTGTGTGAAATATCTACAGTCTGTAACAATGGAAGAAAATCAATTTCTTATCCAGATCTATTGCTGTATTTGGGTTTAATGTGTTGTCGCCCTCGTAGTCAAAAGTGTTGAGTTCAATTTGTTTACTGTTGATGCTTCTCTGTAACATGTTCATATCATGGTTGATCCTTGGTCCAGTCTGTGAATTAGATGCATTATTCATAGTAGCTAACGATCAGTCTCAAGTCCGTTGATTATCACTAGTACTTATCTAAGTCTGTCATATCCCTCATGACCAGAACCTTTGCTTCTTCGGTTGTTCCATTCAGTTTGATGAATATTTTACCGTTTGTTACCCAAGTGTGTTGAATCTTGTGTAGTTCTTTTTTAGGTATCTTGCCTTCTTTGCGATGTCAGCGTTCCTTTTAGTCAGGTGATCGTTCATATAGATGTCCGTTCCTTTCAGTTTTCGTCCTTGTTTTAAGAGTGCCACCTTATTTTTCCGGTTGGTGAATCGCATGATGATTGTCAGTGGTCTCTCGTTGCGCACTGATAGAGGATGGCATGCCTCGATGTGCTGTGTGTCCAACTCAATCCTCTTACTTTGTAAAAAAGTTGCCACTTGTTGCTCCACCGAGTTTGCCTCCTGGTCGTTGTGCTCACTTTCCGCCGCCACCGCTCGCGCATACGAGCGCGGCTTGATCTTAAAGCCATGTAAATGAATGAAAGAATTTTAGGCTCTACAAAACAAGTAAGAAATAAAAGACGAATAATCTTAAAACAATATTTAGAATCTTACAAATTCTGCTCTTGCATAGCATATTATTCTCAAAACAAGATCCAAAAGACTTTTTGGCGTGATATTAGATTCTAAGTCTAGGTTAGTTAGCTAATTTTTGCAGTGAGGCCCAATCCGCCCTCACCCAGCAGAAGGCCCAGCGCACCCTTTTACACCTCAAGTCAAAATGGACCACCTGACCCCTATCGAGGCCACACTGCAAACCAGAGCTGGGCATACAGCCTATGTGACGGACCGGTCCACCTATCTGCCCATGATGGATGCCCATTTTGCAGGTGATAAATGATGGACGGAAACTTAAAAAATAGTCGGAAGCCCATTTTTCCCCCCATCTATGTAATCGTCTATTTTCGACATTACAGCTGATCGTCACCTATGTGATTGAAGATGTCTGCCTGAAATGGTAATATGTTCTGTTTTTAGTTTGTAATCCCTTTTACATGTTAAATGGCTCGTTGTATTGGCCTGTTCACATAGTGTCACTATAGTGTGTGTTTTTGTATTTTTTCCACAATGTTCAAAAGTAAATTGTTCGAAAAAGTACTGTATGTCTTCATTGTAAACAAGAATGGGAAACCTTGGCGTCAAATAGCCTTGTGTAGAGCTGCCTTAAAGTGTCCAGTAACTGGATTGTAACTGCACAACGTCCTATTCATTATTTAAATCAGACATAAAAAAAAAAAAAAATTAAAAAGGACATTCTCTTGCTCAGGAATGCAACGTTATCCAATTCACACTTAGTTGACTGTAAACCACATTCCAAATTAAATATTTGGAGGACATGGGTGTGCATTATTAAGCCTGGGTCCAAATGACAACATATGCCTGTACATATGTACATACACACTAAACGTAAAGTTGCTTTTCTGAAACGCTTTGGGCATCATATGGTGAATCTAAAATGCTATATAAGTTAAATCTATTACTGTACTAACTCTCAACACGTTAACTGCATCTAAACAACTTAGGCGTTTTGGAAACTTAATACAGTGTACTGGAGAACAGGCGTATTTCCTGCCAGAGTGACATCGCCCTTGAGGTGAGGGGGCGTTCCTGTTCTCAGAACGGGGCGATTCCGTCAAAAACGGGAACGCCCATTTGTGTCTGCAGCTGGACCATATTGCTTTTGAACCAGAAACAGTGGCAGAAGCGCCTGACCGGGGCTACAGAGAAGCAGCACTGGAATGTTGCTCAGTGGTCCAAAGTACTTTTTTGGATGAAAGCAAATTTTGCATGTCATTCGGAAACTGATTGGCAGATATATATATATATATATATATATATATATATATATATATATATATATATATATATATATATATATATATATATATATATATATATATATATATATACTTATATATATATATATATATATATATATATATATTTATATATATATATATATATATTTTTTTTTTTATATATATATATATTTATATATATATATATATATCCATCCATCCATTATCTGTACCGCTTATCCTCACAAGGGTCGTGCTGGAGCCTATCCCAGCTGTCTTTGGGCAGTAGGCGGGGGACACCCTGAATTGGTTGCCAGCCAATCGCAGGGCACACACCGACAAACATCCGCACTCACAATCACACCTAGGGGCAATTTAGAGAGTCCAATCAACTTACCATGCATGTTTTTGGAATGTGGGAGGAAACCGGAGTACCCGGAGAAAACCCACGCAGGCACAGGGAGAACATGCAAACTCCACACAGGGAGGCCGGAGCCGGGATCTATATATGTATATATATATCCCAGTTTCTTCCATCCCTGCCGATAGCTTTTCTCAGCATCACTTTAAGAGTTTTGTTAAATCTCTCTACCAAACCATCCATTTGAGGGTGGTAGACAGAGGTTCTCAACTGTTTTACTTGCAACAGAGTACACAACTCCCTGGTAACTCGCGACATAAAGGGAGTACCCTGGTCTGTGAGAATCTCTTTTGGGATTCCCACTCTGCTGCTGAAGAGAAAAAGTTCTTTGGCTATTTGGCCAGCATTCACTTTTCTCAATGGGATGGCCTCTGGGTACCGGGTGGCGTAGTCTATGATCACCAGTATGTATTGGTGTCCTCGAGCACTCTTAGGCAGTGGCCCCACAATATCCATTCCCACCCTCTCGGGCCAAAAGAACCTCTGCAGTACTCTTTCCTTAGTTTTCTCCATCCCCAAGTGTGTGTGGGCCAACTGTAAAACTATGGGCTGGTGTATTTGAGGCACGAGTAACTGTTCAATTATTTCTCATTACTTTTAACTACTTGATACAAGAGGCCGTTTTTCACTACAAAGTGGGGGTAGGTCGGAGCGGTCCTGCATCCTACCAAAGTCCCCTCTATCATCTGAAGGTTTTTCAAAGCATTGCAAAATGTGGGGTCCTGTAATTGTGCTGTTCCATACTGACCTTTAAGGGGCACTTCTGCTGTTGGGTAGATCGTGTCGTCTTCGCTGGATGCAGATTGGGGTCCGGAGCCCGCTGAGTCCCTCTGTGCGGTGTCTGTTCCAATTACTTCCGCCGCCAATACTTTGGTGCACTGTTTTCGGGGTTTTCGCTTCTGTGCTTCAAGCCATAGCATCTGAAAAGCCGGGCAATCCAATCAGTACCGGAACAGGAAGAGTCGTTATCACTCCCACCGCTACGTCAAAAGAGCCTTTAGCGGTGATGAGTTTCACCACTCGTTCTCCTTCAGAAAAGGAAGTGCTTTGCATCACGGCCTCCTGGACCAGGGTTCTGGCGCTTCCGGAATCGAGCAGGGCTTCAACATCACACTGATTTACCTTGACAGGACATGTGGGTCGGGGGCTTCCACTTACCCTCAGTAGGGTGGCGAAGTGGGTGTGTGTGCTACTAGCCGTCGCTGCTCTGGGCACAGATGCATCTGACTTTCCACACTGCCAGGAGATATGTCCTACTTCCCCACAACGATAGCATTGCCGTGACTCCATGCCCAGGCTTCCTTGTTGCAGCTCAGATGACTGCCACCCTCTTCTTGGTTGCAAAGACGGAAACTGATTTGTTTTGGGGCCACTCGAAGGATGCACTCCGGGGCGGGGAGGCACTGTTGCGCCAGACCCTTTTCGAGGCAGCCTTAACATATCTGAGGCGACTTGGAACTGTTCAATTGCATCTATTAGTTCCGTGGCCGTTGTCAATTTCTGCTGACTTATTATCCTTTTGGCCTCATAGGGGAAGGCTCCTAAATATCGGTCCATCACTAGCATCTCTATTATTTCTGCAGGGCTCTTCTTCTCTGGTTCTAGCCACTGTCTGGTTATTCTAATGAGTTCATGCATCTGGGAGCGAGGAGAGGCATCATTTCTATACAACCAACTATGAAATTGCTGCGCCATGCTAAATTTTGTAAGGCCATGTCGGCTCAAGATCTCTGCTTTTAGTTGCTCATAATCTTGGGCTATGTCAGTTTTTAAGTCCTGATAGGCCTTGAATGCCTCGCCCGAGAGAAATGGCGCCAAGAGACCGACCCACTGTGCTTTCGCCCACCCTTTTTGTGTTGCTGTTGCTTCAAAGGCATGGAGATAAGCGCCCACATCATCAGTCGCCCCCATTTTCGGGATGAAATCACTTGCCTTGGGTGCAGCCCTTGCCAAGTGATGCAGCTCCTCTTCTTTGAGTTGGTTGGCCTTTATTTGTTGCTGCAGCAGGGCCGCATTTGTTTCCTGCTGTGCCTTCTGGGTCTCCAACAGCACATGCATTAAGCATTCCATTTGATGGCCGGGATGAGTTATCTGGAGCTTAGAAATCTGCTGGATCAGTTCATCAGTGTCATCAGTCTTCACCATCCAGCTCTATACCCCATGCGCCTGCATTCTCCACCATATGTGACAGCACGAGGGGTCCACCAGGGCAAGAGGAGACTTTTTACACCAGAGTTTCAACAAAATCAATGTTTATTATCTTAGTCACGTGCCAGTAAGAAGAAAAAGTCAAGTTGGCAAAGGTATCATCTTAGGTACTTATAAATTACAAAAAATTCCAACTAAAGTCTGTTCTCAAAGTTAGTGATGGGACGAAATGGGCCGAGGCTCCGAAGCTTGTGTCGAGTAATGGGAGGATCGTTTCCACGAAGCTTGTATCGAGGCCAAACTAGCTCAAACACTGTTTGAGCTAGTTTGTCTTTTCTGGAATATGAACCCAATTGAAAATTGAAAACAAAATACATACAAACAAAATACAACAATGATAAATGTTACACACTAAATGTGGATGCACATACCCCAAACCGCTCTGCCTCATAAGTCTCCCAATGGTCTGCTTTGACACTCCAAACATCGCTACAATTTGGCTTGCTGGTATTTGACAAAGAACGCGATGCTCCTGAACCGCACTGGGATTATCAAATGCCAATAGTCCTGGTCTTTGTGTGTGTGTTATGCCCGGTTACTAGTGAAGCTTTGTGGAGTACTTCTGAAATTGCGGTCACTGTACGGTCAATGTCTTGTTCGTAAAATGCGGGAATAACTCCAAAAACTTCAATAAATCCCTCCGCTTTTCACTGTATATGTTCGCGTTTCCTGCTTCCACACACTCAGCATGGTCTCCCTCATTCCCTTGAAAGCTCATGAAAGTCCTTCACCATCGTAGCCTACTAGCTGCCATGTTTCCAACCACTTCGGGCCGAAGCAATAGGGGTAGGCGGATCGATCCAAATATCAACATTATCAATACTAACCAAGTACTTGGATCGGATCGATAATATTGTCCTGTGATTGATACTATTGTCCTGGGAGCGATACTTCCCCCAAAGCGCCGCTTTGCCCCCCCCCGACCCCCCTGCCCCCCCCCCCCCCCTCTTGCCCAGCGCCTCCTGCTACTCTCTAAGTCTCTGCCTGAGTGAGTGACTCAGGCACACTTTTAGCCCCTCCCTGGCAGAGAGGGCAACGGGAAAGTGAGAGAGCAGCCGAAACCCAAACAAGCGGAGCGCGGTGTGACCTTTTTTTTTACAACAACAGAAAAGGACAGTGCCAAGTGTGATTTGTGTAATAAAGTGCTCCGCTACTGTGGTAACACCATGAATTTACACAAACATATGAAAAAAGCAGACCCTACAGAGAGCAACGAGCTGCATGCGAAGTTGAGGAGGAGGAGAGGGGAGAGATCCCCAAGCCAGAACACGCTCGCGGACACAGAGACAATGTACTCTGGCAGATGCTTTACTGCCCAAAAAATCAAGAATAGTTGTTGTAGTAGACTTATTTTATTTTTAATAGTGCTAAAGGTTTTTGAATTGTATTGTTTACACTATTTGCACTTTCTGATTTTATTTTCAAAATATTGTGCAATGGAAGGTATTATAGTTGTCATGTTGACATTGTTATAGTTGTATTTTCGTTACATTGCTGCTTTTTTAGGTTTGACTCTCTTGACTTTTGTTCTGAAACAGTTGTTGTAGTAGAAGTATTTATTTTTTATACTGTTAAATTGTAGCATTGTAGTTATTTAATAAAAAAATCTAACATATATATATATATACAAAGCAACGGTAGGATAGAGAGGATTTGAGATCGTCAGGCTTTAGCCACGCCCACTAATTTTGACGGGTGAGCTTGACAGAAAAAATACATTAATGAAACACTGGAACAGCACCATGAAATAATTAATTAAATAGTGAAATAATCAAATATATTTTTATATATAATCGTTGATGATTCAATCAATTAATGACACATTTAATAAAATATTCATTTATTGAATTCCATATTTGATTAATTAATCACGCATTTATTTTATTATTTAATGGTGCATTTATTCATTTGATTGATTTAATTCTACAGTTAACTAATGAATGGAATATTTAATTAATTGATTATGTTTTTAATTAAACATTTATTTATTTTATTTTCATTTTACTTTCAGTCCTCCATTACATCGGCCCCAAATGTCGGCGCTCCAAAGCAGGGGTGGGAGGGGTTAGGTGGATCAAACCATTGTTCAAACAAAACAAAAACAAAAAAGTTACGTTTCAACTAAATACGGTATGATTTTCACAATGTTCTAGCTTGTTACAAAATAGTAATAATGATAAAAATGGGCTAGATAAGCCTATGATATCGGTCATGGTCATTGACGAGGACTAATTACTAATGAGGAAGACAGCATGCACATATGACGTAATGCTCTTTGTTCAGAGCATTGCACCTTATCTCTATACAACACATCTGCGGTCAAATTAAAGTAAAACTACAAAAAAAATAATAAGAAGAAAATCAAGAAAACCCATAACGATGCCCCGAGATTGTTACTCAACTGCATGGAGCAGTGCAAGTGAAATGCTTTTAAGTGTAAGACTCAATCCTTTTCAGGTTGGGAAGTGATGTACAAATTGAATAATGGCCAAATGACCCAAATAATAAGCTTATCTGCTACACGATACCAGTACCAGACCTGGAGACATTGGTATTGCCTCTTGTATGGTGTTTCTTAGTATGTAGTTTTTATTTATTTAATTATGTCTCTCTTGAGTATATATTTGTATTTTCTTCTTTTTATATTATGTATCTTGTTTGTCCATGAATTAATTCATTAATTAATTCAGTCATTCATGCATTAATTCACATCCTCTGTATTGAACGCATCCAAACGGGTTATAAAGCAGCTTTAACGCAAGTCACCGACGTGCCAATTATCACACATTTCGTTTGCTTTGAATAATCGTACATATACAAAGTTATTACATGTATGTGTTAAAGGCGCCTCCCTTCACTAGCATTTCTCTGATTTGCCATCAGATAGCCCGCACGGGGGTGGGAACTACTGTGGCTAGTTTATTGACAAATATTCAACCTGTCGCGTAATGTTACTTTAAGTGCTGCAGAACACAAATGATGACGTCGGACTTCTTGAAGTATCGTCCCAGTTCACAGGGTGGGAAGATTTCCAACGCGACCCCTTACAACTGTAACTGTTTCAAGGGTCGACACTCGAACACGAAGGGTAGGAAGAATCTTTGAGACTAGGCTTTAATGCACTTGTGTCTCCATTTCTAAAGTCACAATCAAAGTTAATGGCACTACATGATACGAACATAATTGTAGCTCTATTGTCAATGTGGAGAGAAGTGCGAAGAAGTGCTAAAGTACAGTTGGTACTACATCATAAAGGATTATGTATGTTATAAATTACTATGTATTCTTTGATGAAGAACGGAAGTTACTTCTATACAGAAAAGGCTACAGTCGTAAAAACAATGCACTGTCTATATTATTGTGAGGCACAAAGTAAATACATTATGTTCCACGAATTTACATCATCTCAAGTCATTGCTGTAAATATTGGTCACTACTACGAACACCATTTTAAGCGTAAGTTAATGAGGTTTAATATGTAAAAAAGCTCTTTTGTTTTTACATTACGTTTCGACGTGAGTGGTGCAGCTATCAATCTTTCTTTTTTATTTGGTGCAAACAGTGATGCTTTTCTGTTGTATTTGTACTTTTTGATTTGATGTACTGTAATCTCCATTCTCACGACAGAGCTCTGGGGTTCAGCGTTAACGTCAACATCAAACCCCCGACTCCCCACCCCAACCCACCCGAGACCCATATTCTCCGCGCTGTGAATTCTGGGAACTCATACAGAAGTTTCAAGATGGCGGCGAGCAGGAGGCTGGCCAAGGTAAATCATCCGACTTCGTTGTTGTCCCGTCACCTGGCTTGCGTTTCGCCGCTTTGGAGGTTATAAATTACGCGAATCGTTGAATCAAGCTGACACTACTCCACCCTGCGTATGACAACGACTCGTTTAAATTGGGTGGTGTGTGTGTGTGTTTTTTTTAAATTAACGAGGTCACTACCTAGCTGATCTGATACAGTATATGGAAGTAAAGCACCCGGTAAATTAGGCCAGCATTGATGAACAGTAAAACGAGTTGAACTAAGAAATGTTAGGATTTCCAATGTGATAACATTGAATTGTGGATTGTTTTGTGTGCACGAGCTAGGCGTTCGATGACGCTCTCATAAGACGGTGAAATTCTAAGACACAATGCGTCGCGTTCGCCAGTCAGCTAACTTGCTATCTTTGGATCACGGCTGCGTTAAAGCTAGCTTGTCGGCCTATTGTAGACCGAAATCAGTGAGAGGTTAGCGTTCACCTCGAATTGGGGGGGGGGGGGAGTTTGAGGTCTTACATGTGAAGTTTTGCTTTTGTTGGAATTGCGAAGCATTGCAAAGGCAAGTGTTCAAGAGTTCGTTACGTTTACCCAGTGAGCACTTCCAGCTGGGTCTTTCTGTTTCGTTTTTCTCAACCTAGTTGATATGCTTATATATCACCCGGTACGTGTCTCTTTTGGTCATTGGATATTGCGTTTGCAAACAGATATTAAAAATAGAAAGACTCGGAGTTTCGTTTTAATAGCGAAACACCCAAATTTAAATACTCCTTGATTGTCTTAGTTTGTTGTAAGGAACGAGTCTTCTGTTTTAAATTCTAAAACGAAAATATAATATAGCACGAGATACAAATCAAAATACGGCTCGTATATTTGTTTTAGATTCCCGGAAGTTAACACCGATAGCATTTCTCATACTGACCAGGAGATGTCGATATGTGCTGTATTGCTCCAGCTCCATCTTAATGCCACAAACGCTAACTACACTTGGAGAAAATTGCTGGTATAATAATAATAATTATAATTATAATAATAAACGAGAAGGTAATTACAATTAACCAATGAAAATCAGACATTGCTTTTGAATTGTGGTTCAGCAGATTTATCTTAAAACATAAACTCATGAAACAGGCCTGGACTAAAATGAGGGGGGGTTAACAACTATAGTGCCACACTAGTGAGGTCGATTTTTTTTAGGCTGGTAATAAACTACAAAGAGATTGTGAAAAGGCTGCCATTGCAGGCTAAAGATGAGAACAGACTATTCAAAGACACTTGTCTTAAAGGACATCAGACAGTGAGGTCTGCGGCGTTTTCTATCCCAGATGTCAAAGTTGTTCATGTGAATTTAACTCACAAATTAGTATTTTGTGCCCCCATTATATCTATTTCGCTGTCACACATTAGCATTTTGTGTCCATGCTATATTATTGTGGCCACAAATAAAACAAAAAGAAAATCTCATGTAATGTTTGTATCTCTGTTATGTTGTTAGTTGATCTATTGCCTGGAGTTGTTTATCTTCTGTTTTAAATGAAACATACAGTTGAGGAAATCCTGATGTGAAAAGGTGGTCCACCTACATTTTCCGTTTCCCATCCATATTCATATTAAAAAAATTAAAAAATCTCATTCATAACATTCCTGATCTTAACCTAATTACTGTATAGTTTCCATATTTTTGTGCATGTATACCCAAGTGCTTTGTTACAGCTGTAGCTGATATGAAATATCTGCTATATAAATAAAGTCGTATTGTATTGTATTTTATAGATGGGCACTTTACCCGTTTTTTTTTGGTTCGTCCAAGACCTGGGTACCCTTCCGTCCTCGTCCCTCCGTCCTTATTCATAATAATGATTGTCCTCCGACCCCATCCGACCTTGTCCTAAAGCGCTTCCGTCCTTACATTCCGTCGGTCCACCAACACACCGCCGGTGCCCCAAAAAAAGGGAAAAAAAACATCCATGCATGACATTATTTCAAACTCAATAGCTGGCTAATTTCCTATGCACATCCACTTACTGGCTGCAAATATCGCGAGTGGATTGAATTGTTGACAACTGTTTAAAACTCATTCACTGCCAGACCCTTTTCAGACCCTCTTTTACCCAAACGTTTGAAAAAAATATAAATAAATTTCTGGGATTCAATGGCTGGACTGTGAAAGGGCAAGTAAATTTGTCAATGGCACTGAATGAGTTAACTAAGAGAGCTTATAGCTGCCAGCTACCACCGTCCTGATGTAATGATGATGATGCGGACCCAAGATTGTATAATAACACAAAACTATTGGATTTGGTTGCACATTTTCATTTTTTATTTTGTTTTTAAAAGAACACAACACGTCACCCAGTCACTTGACCCAGTTAAGGACAATTAGAGGGACGGACGAAAACCTACCGCCCTCCTTGGCTTACTTACCCTGTCCATTTTAAAAGAGTTCTCGTCCTCCGTCCAACCGTCCACAAAATTTCTCGGATGGACAGAATGTTATATCCTTGGGACGGAATGCCAACCTGCGTTTACCCCACCTTGCGCCCGAAAACAGCTGGGATAGGCTTATCCTCCTTTGTGAGTATAAGCGTTTAAGATAATAGATTGATGTTCCATACAAAGGCCCATTTTATTTGCATAGCAGTGAGCACAAATTATGAGCAAAACATAAGGAAAGGGTTTTGTTTGTTTTTCATTAAAATAGCTAACAAGCTAGGAACGTAATAGCAATTTAATATGATCTTAGGGCTCTGAATTGACTTGATGACACACAAAATGCACTGCTCTGGTTTTAAATTAATAAACTCACAATTACCATATTTTGCTTCCCTAAGTAAACAGAATACACAATATCAATACCAGAAAACATCACATTGTCTCTGATTAGAAATGAAATAGACAGGTAATATAATCAAACAAAATATATGATTTAAGCATATTTTTAATCACCCTCATATCTTTCTGCTGTACTGTCTTAAGTCCAGAGGGGTGGGGTTGTATTTGACTGTTTAATACACCAGCACTGAACTTCATACAGGTTAATCATTAAGTTGAAATCTTCCCATCTTGACCATAAGACAAGGAGGGAAAATACTACTTAACATTGTAGGTTTGGTGAAAGCAGATGTTAGTGCACTGCAGTCAATTTGTTGACAATTTGACAGAGGCTGACATTGGACGTTCTGTGAAAGGTGCTTGGCAATACCTAACATTTTCTGGCATGTGTAAGGAGGATCAATTAGACACTTAGTTGGTAATGCACACACACGATGTGAATAGACTTAATTTGTCGAGGAACTCAAACGTGTTATGTTTCCTTTCATCTTGCAATTAGCGTTGGTCTAAAACGTAGGTGGCCAAAACATACTAAACACTGCACTAATAAACTAACCACCAGAGGATGCTGGAACTGTACAAATAGAAAATGACCTGGTCATTTTAACGGATGTGCTGTCTTTAATATCATGACATAACGACGATATTGTGGCAATTTTAATATTGCAATTTGACGATATCATTACATCCCCATACCTGTCAAGCCCGGGCTGTGCTGAATCTTACAAAAGTTCTAATTTGACCGTATGTTTCGTGAACCTCACGATACTATAGTTAGCACGGTATTGTGGGGAGGTTGGCGATATATAAAAGCTCACAATACTGTATGAAAGCTCACGGTATTGTAAAACAAAAACTCATATATAAAAAAAAAAAATATCACAATATTCTGTTTCTGTACATAATAACAGCATTCACAGAGAAATGGGCTTGGCCAGTAGGGCTCCTACTGGCGATTAGTGTGGGTCTTAAACATAGGTGGCATCAAATTAAACTGGACTAATAAATTTACCACCGGCAGATGCTGGAACTGCACAAATGGAAAACAACCTGGGCTTTTAAACAGATTTTCTGCTATTAATATTGTGACATGGCGATGACGATATATTGTGGCAATTTTAATATCACGATGTTGCTGATATTGTGACAGCCCTACTTCCCGGTAGACAGCCTATGGCTGTCAGGAGGGTAGGGCTGCCAAGATTAGCCGGCTAATCACGACGCCGATCGAAATCGTTCACAATTTTATGAGTGGATGCGTCGTTTATTTATAGAGTTAATTATTTATTTGCCGCTGTGTTTTTCTCATGAAAATGCCTCGTCTTTTGCTTGCTGTCGGCAAAGAAAATGCGCAGTAAATGGTAATCCGGGTCATCCGTGATGTAAAAGAGAAGCATTGTGGGTAATCCGTGTCATGACTAAGCCTTGTTAGCATTACAGTCCAAAAGTCCGGGCGCATTTCACAAAATTACTTAATACGACGTAAACCTCCCTTCCATAGCAGTGCAGCAGTGATAAACAAGCATCTGAAAGGGAAGCATGTTGTGGCTGATGCCCAATTTCATTTCTGACATAAGGACAGTCGTGTCTGGAAACTAGTTGTAGTTAGCCCACACAGGCTACCGCATGCATCTGAGCGAACACCGCACGCGATATCTTGCTGTGGCACACTACACTTGTAGCCTCTACTGTGGACTATGGAGGCATACAAGCCCTTAACGGCAACACCTAACAATAAAAGGCATAACCTACCTGTGTCGATTGGAATATATTCATTTACAGTGCTAAAACTGTATGTTATCAAAACATAATGGACCGATCAGAGCAGCAACAAATCCTGATGTGTGCGTGGCATGTGTTGCAGACCTGTCCAACAGCACAATGCGTTCGTCACGTGAATCAATGTGGCAGTTGTTTGTGTAAGAAGAGACGTGAGTAGGGCTGGGCGATATGTGTTTGTATTTCCTTGTAACCCGCGCCTCCCACCTGCAACTGGGGCATACCATTACAAGAAGGGGTGGGTTTGGGGGAAATACCACAATCCCTATAAAAGCAGTTGTCACTCGTGCCGACGAGGGAGTAGAAAGAAGCCTAAAAAGAAGCCTTTCACCGAGTAGGCTGTTTACATAGACTGCTGAGATTAGATAGCCTTTCCTTGCTTGCCCATAAAATGCAGCGTTGTGTTTGTCATATATATTTTCTTTTTAAAGCAAGACAAGGTTAGCCAATCAATTGGTGTTCAGTAGCATGTTTTCAGTGACAATTGCATTATTGTATTGTCTTGAACTTCTCAAAAATGAAGCTCTTGTGAAAAATAATACGAGATAATAATGCAAAAAAAATTATTAAAATAAATACTGGTTAAAAATAGCCCTTTGAGTAATCCATGGTAAAGTTCACAAATAGTAAAAAGTTCATTAAATTGAAGACCAGAGAAGTTCATGTGAATTGTCCAAAAATAACTCCTATTTTTTTAGTTGCTATGAATCGGAATTGTGAATCGTTAGGAACCAGAATCGAATCAAAACATCGGAACCAGAATCGTCCAAATTCAAACGATGCCCAACCCTACCTGCTACTGTTCTCTATAGGCAATAACTGAAAGTATTTTAAATCATTTTTAAAAATTTTTTTTATTACTACTGTTATTATTATCTGTGACTTGTTGGCTTGCCTTAATAGATAAACATGTGGGTCTAGATACTCAGACAACTTACAGATTTTGTTGTCAATTTATGTTACTGTAAGTGGTGGGTGTTATTCTTTTTCACTACCTCAAACAACTTGAAAATGATGTGCCATTGGTGTTGCACAGTATGGTTATTTCTTTGCACTAGTTCAGACAATTTACAGATGAATAATAGTTTTTTTTTGTTTGTTTTGTTCATTGCACTACTTCTTCCTTTGTTTTGCACTACCCCAGGCTCAGACAACTTAAAATGTGTTCCAGGCATTGACTGTACAGAGGGTTGTCGAAATTAAATACTGAAGTTGTACTATTTCTTTGCACTACCTCTTAAAAAAACTATTGTATTAATGATCGTTTAAGTTTTGGGCGATAAAAAAAGTTTTACAGTAAGAAAAAAAAAAAGCCTGTGCTTTAATTTGTTCCATGTGGTATCGAAATGGTATCGAGTATCGATACTGAACTGGGTATCGAAGTTGAAATTCTAGTATTGTGACAAGCCTTCTTGCAGTTCCATCGCCGCCGTATGGAAGCCGAAATGTTCCCGCCTGATTATACTATACTGTATATATAATACACTATACAACGGCTGATTTGTATAGTGCAGACGGTTTCTCTAGCTCCATGCTTTCTCCCACACTCACCATTTTTCTTCTACATCTACTTCTACTTGTTTTGATCTATTTGTTCTTAAAACAACAAATGTGGTGGCCACTTGGTCTCAGGCGTTGAACCCCCCGCCAACCCATAGTTTTCATAGTTTGGCCAGGGGTGCGACTTATACTCTGGAGCGACTTATGTGTGAAATTATTAACACAGTATTACTGTAATGGCTTGTTAGTGCTGACTTATATTTATGATGCTTTGTCTCCCTCTGCATATATGAATGTCATTACACATAATTGTCTAAGTTAGTTTCAGACGACGGTTGAACAAGAATGAACCACAAACAGGCAGTTGCCGTGCGTCTGGCCGTGGTGCATCATGCAGCCACACAATTGAGGAGTGGAGCATGGAGGAGACGAAGAGATAATTCCGACCGAATACATAAATACTTTTGGAGACTTAGAAACATTCTACATGGTCAGGGACCAAAAGGGATTAAAAAGACTTATTTAATTGATCTACAACCGTTTTGATGAGTTTAAAGTTATCTTACAGTAACTTTCTTTAATGTGTGAATGTTAGCTAAATGTTACCATCGTAGCTTGGTGGATATGATGTGTACTAAAAGCGCACAATTTCCTCCAAAAATGTGATTTATACTCCAGGGAGACTTATATGTTTTTTCTTCTTTATTATGCATTTTATGGCTGGTGCGACTTGTACTTGTGCGGAAAATACGGTACAGTATAGATTTACATTGATTTTTGGGAATATTCATGTCATTTAAATGTCATGTCATGTCATCTTCCAAACCGCTTATCCTATATAGGGTCGCGGGGAGTTGCTGGAGCCTATCCCAGCCGTCAATGGGCGAAGGCAGACTACACCCCGAACTGGTCGCCAGTCAGTCGCAGGGCACACATAGACACTGTCACTGAGCGGGAATCGATCCCACGCTGCCCGCACACAACTCAGGCGTGTGTACCACTACACTATCAGCGGACGTCATTTAAATGTCTCTGCTGTTATTCCATAATGATGTGACATTTTGAGCTGCAGTAAGTACTGGGGTACCACTGCCAACTACTAGAGCAATCAGAGTGAGAAAAATGTGTTAACTACAGCAATCAGAATGAGAAAAAATATATTTGATATGTGACTGAAGTGTCACCCAGCGAGAGGAAAAGAGACATCGTCATGACAACACCCATTCTCATACATTTGCCACCATATTCAGAATAAAGTTGAATAGCAAGACTGCAATTTACAGAAAAGTGCATTTCTCCTCTCATTCATAGTTGTGATATGTAGACTTTATTCATGTTTGTGTGTATTCTGGCATCACACTAATAATCCGTCATAGTTTGCGCAACAATATGCCTCGGGAATACAGGCTTGTTATGAATGATGCAGATTAAAAGCGTGTAAACTGAATGTTAACCGATCATCCACGATGTCACGTTTTACTTGCTCACTAAAGTACTGAGTGCGTTTATATTTGTTGGTTCAACTCGGCGACTGTTTTCTGAGTGTGTTTAAGCTTTTGTTTAGCGTGCTTGCGCGGTCGCCAAGTTTTCTTTGTAATCCATATGGCTCGTGGTGCAACAGATTTGCTCTTCATGGTGACCGTTTTGGCACATCTAACAATGTTATTCCCACCGACGTCAGTCTTGTCAACCCAAACAGTTTACAGACTACGGACGACGTGGACTTGCACCTCACTATGAATCCCCGCTCGACACTCCTCTATGTTTGAAACAGCTCAGCTGCAGTGCGGACAGAGTCACGCGGATCCTGCTTTTCAGCATTTCCTCATACTTTGCGGCCATCGACTGACTCGAGCCGTTATGCTTTTAGAGGCAGTATTAATGCTCGATAATGTAAAATTACACATCGTGAAAGCATGATTGACGATCCTATCGATAACGATAAATAACACCCACCTCTACCGAAACGGTTCGGGACGAATACAAAAAACGTTTCACCCCTAGTATTTATAGGTAGTTTCATAGTATTCGTGCAACTCGGCATAGTGTATAGTTTTGGGTTCCATTTTAAAATGCACTAAACATTTACAACTAAAAATCAAAAATAAGGCCGCAGTATCGCCTTCAATTTCAATTACTCCCATCATTTCTAAACATGTCAGGAATGCTGGTACAAGCTGCAAAGTTTGGTACAAGTTGAATGTACTATTATTTTAGTTGTCTTTATTACTAATTTGTACATACCTTAAAAAAATTCAAGCTGTAAGCTACCGATGGTCATATAAGAGCGACCACTGTGCCGCCCAGTCTTGTTCATGTTAATAAAAACATAGTTTTTTAAATTCCTTCTTAAAGTATTTGTCATTTTTTGTCCCCATTGTATCGAGTATTTTCCTGGGTATTGTTTGACATTTTAGTATTGTGACAACCTTTCCTCACACACACACTGCACTTGCTCACATTGTGTAAAACTAGGGATAGACCGATTATCGGCGCTGATATTCTGCATTTTGATGAATATCGGTTTCGGCCTTTTTTAGAAATCTGATGGCCGATAATAAATCAACTTAAAACTAACTTCAAGGAACTATTTGTTTAAATTTTCAGTTAACTTTATTAGAGATTCTACTGACCCTGGGAACACTCTGCACCTTTTGGTTTTGTTTGAAATCAAAACAACGATAAGTGAAATTTCAACATTTATGTCATTTTTAAATTTTGGAGAACTTTATGGCGAAAATAGGGATGGGAATTTCGAATAATTTGCCCGCCGACTAGTTCCAAATTTTATTTGCCACTAGTCTATAAGGAAGAAAACTTGAATTTTAATACATATTGAATTCAAAGTTTAAAATGCAAATGTTGTGTGTATTTAGGGGCTATTTCAGCCCAAACATTCAGGACAGTTTGTTAATTTAAATTCTATTGATGTAACAACAACTGACTAAATAAAGGAGAACAATTGAAAGAGTAATACCTTTCTGATACATTTTACAATGCAATACATGGTATTTATTATGAATAATGTCATGAGTAATGGTACCGACTCCCAGTCCAGCAGGGTCTCATTCGCTAACACCATGTTAGGTTAGGTTCACACTGCACCGCAGGCAAATGTGACCCAGATCAGGTTTTTTTGCCTATATGCGACCTGTATCTGATTTTTTTTTTTTTTATGACAGTCTGAACTGCTCAATTCCGATTTTTTTCAAATGCGACCTGGGTCGCTTTCAAATATGGTCCTAGATCGGATACGTATCCCATCTTTTCCAATGCATTCGCGGTCTGAATGTCCAGGTCGCATGTACTGTATATGACATTGACGAGCCCAAGATGCACTCCATCTGCTGGCAGCAGGGGGGATCAAATCTGCAAAGTTGTTTTGAGTAACACTATTGACTTTATATTTTACTTTAATTTAATCCCACTTTTTATGCACGGTTATGGTGTGACGTCATCGTTAGTGATGTCTCCATGAAATGAGATAATAAAGCCTCGCCTCATAATTTCCCCCAAATACTGTATTTATTTCTACCTGCTACCTAATCGCTTGAATGCCCCGACACGCTGGACCACATTTACTTACGCAAACACAACGTCGGGTGTGACGTCGTCCCTTCTTCTGCGCAGGTGGGACACTTTGATGACGCATGTGTTCATACAGCAGACAAGACAGAGGTCGCATTTTTAATGTAATATAAACGCTTACACAAAAAAATAGAATTTTTTAGGGGGGAGGAAGCAATTCTCTCTCTTGGTGCTCAGCATGTTTACAGAGGCAGAGGCGTGTAGAACAAGATGCGTGATACTTAATGCCACGTTTAACCGACTCGTAAAATACAAAACGTTTATTAATAAATCGTAGACGGTTAAACGACTAGTCGTGCACATCCCTAGTCGAAAACTATTGGGAGCAATTGTTCAAATTTTCATGAAACTTTTGAAGAAATGCTGATGACCCTGGGAGCTCCCTGAAATTTGTTAGATGCTTAGGGTCTCAAAAATGTGATCATTTGCGGAGGCGAAAAAAAAAGTGGTCGCTGCTCGGGCCGTAATTAAGACGATAGTACATTCAACTTGCATTAAACTCTGCAGCTTGTACCTGACATGTTTAGATTTTGTATTACTGATCGGTTTGTTTTTAGTACAGCCCAAAAAAAAGAGAACTTTTGTCTTAATTTTAAAATAAATGAAGACAAAGTTCTGTCTTTTTTAAAATGCTTTTGCCCATCAAAAAAAACAAAAAAAAACCTACTAATGCCTAATATAGCCGTTTAGGATTTAAGAACGTGACTTAACGCAATATAGGACAGGATACATTCTTATTTTATATTTTATATTTATTTTTTACCTAACGAATGCCCCTTTTTATAGACGGACGGACGGAGGACGGGACATCTTTAGATCGTACGACCCGGAAGTGGAAGTCTTTAATTCCTCGTAAAATGATGTTGTGTTATTTTGCTATAATTATTTTATTGTGGAATAACCCAATAAAAACTGAAAACTTCCTGATGTTACCTGGCGGGGCTTCCGGTCTAGTGACCCACGTGGTTGATGTCCCCTGGTTTGCTCCAGTTGGCATCATCATCTTCATCACATCACGACGGGCTTGTGTTGCAGCCTAATGCTATCTTGATTAAACAGTTGTAAACAATTCAATCCACTCACGATACTCCCAGCCGGTAAATGGATGTGCATCGGAAGTTAGCCAGCTAATGAGCTTCAAATAATGTTTAAGTGCACAGGTTTTTTATTTAATTTATTTATTTATTTATTTTTGTGGCGCGGGGTGGCTCGTACCGACGGAATGCAAGGACAGAAACACTTTAAAAGGACGAGGACAGACGCGGTCGGAGGACGATTATTTTTATGAATAAGGAGGGAGGGACAACTCTGGAAGGGTACAGAGGTTGCGGACGGAGGGCGGACCGTCAAATAAGGGTCAAGTGCCCATCTCTGTGTGTTACAGTCTATAAAAAAAAAAACAAGTTATCCTGCCAGACACTTTGAGCTGAATGTTTTCTTAAAATGATTTGAGCAAAAGTGTTTTATCGAATAAATGAAGACGTTTTATTTAGCTAGGTTTTTTTTCATAATGAAAAAGACCTCAAAGTGCAATTTAAGGCACGTTTTCTTCCTTTAGACATGGAGAGTGCATTACAAAGTAATCTAGGTCCACAATATGGAAAAAGAAGTAAAAAAAAAAGTAAGCCAAGGAACAGCTGTTGTACTATCAGCCGGGCACGTGTTGCTAATGCTAACAGCTAGCTGCTAGCCACTAACGCGAGGGACTTATCATATCAGACGTATCATACAATTAACTAGCGGTTTGTTAGCGTCCTAAATTAGCAACTGAATGATTTCGGTATGGCGTTGTGTTGGTGTTGGTACAACTATGTAATGTCAATTAAAACTCCAACCACCACACGGCCAACTTCAAAATAAATGTCTACTAAGGCTATTGCTTTGGCATCAATGACTCATTGTATTATCTGGAAAGCTTTATTTTTAAGTTAGTCTTCGTTGAGTATGTTTGCACATCCTTGACATGTCCACCTAAATGACGGTGTTGGGACAAGAGGCAGAAAAAATAATCCTGTATCATCCATTTGAGGACTTGTTTCACCCCAAATTGACAAAATGCTCCCATACATGCGACTTACGTGATGCAAGAGGGTTTTTCAACTTCCTCTGCTGCTATTAGAGTGAATGCGGACTAATCACATTAATTTAATGTGAACGTGCACAGTTTTTTTTCACCAACCATTCTGCGAATCGTGTCCAGCCCGAACCGTGGTCCTTGATCCGTATGGATCATGGATTAAAGATGATCTGTTGCACCACTACTAATGACCTAAGTGGGTTATGTTTTTTATTGTTAGGTGTTGCCATTAACCCTTAGGGGCTATTTTACATATTTTGTCTTTTTGATGGTTTTGAAGAGTTATCATCAAAGAAAAAGCATAGACAAAAACATTCTACGCAGCTGAAATTTCACACAGAATGTTGAAACGGGTCAAGGTTCAAAATGGCACCCAGCTGTAATTTTCTAAACCATTGCAATTAAAAGATAACGTACTTTACTCACACTAGAGGTATAATTACATAATATGTCCCATTGACTCCCATTATAACTCACAATTTTCAATATTTTATAATCCTGATGTTTTTTAATGCATTTCTGGTGATGACCGCAAAAATGCATTCTCAGGTGGCTGAATTCCATGGAGAAAAACGAATGGGTGGGTTTACACCTCTTAATCACCAGGGGGCGCCAGAGACTAATTAATGATATCTCCGCGAACAGTAAGGATTATATTCGGAGCACAAAAAAGTACTCGCGAGCAATTTTATCACATAAAACTGCTGGGATTACCAGAAGAGGTTTGTGTGAGTGTGTCAGAGTGTGTGTGTGCGCGCGCGTCCGTGACATGGAACAATTGTAATACACGCCACAATACCTGTATTTTACTCTAATGTGTAGAATTGAATATATTTTGTGTGTTTGTGATGTGTGTGCACGTATTTGGGTTCACATGCAACGCGCACGCATTTTGCACATACATACCTGCAACGGACATTGCAATACATGTACGAATGGCGTTATGAGTGCTTGCAAAGCAATGCAAAGCGCACACGCGTGCACGTGCGGCGCGCGCTAATGCACCGCACGTGCACGTTGCACGTGCACACATGGACCAGGTATAGACAAATATACAAGGGTTTTCCTTGTATTTAAATAAAGACAGCGCGAGACAATGTCACACCAGTCGTTTTGAAGGTGTTTGGATCGTTGGAGGGCCACAAACACGGATTGTTTTTGTCAATCAAATGCTGTCTCTTTTCATCTGACGTCACCGGCTTCTTCTTCGTTCCTACTCTAGGCATGTGCAAGTAAAATAATTAGTCTCTGGCGCCACCCTTTATCTCCAACACTCACGAATGCAAACATTACATGACGATGCCTGGCGATCGCTTTACTTTGAGTCATTATGAGGCTTTCGCCAGCGTGCACCGAGGACTGTTTTGTTGCCAGCTGGATATGCTTTGTTTTGTCACCAGAAAGCTTTATATCAAAGCTGTATTTTCTCATCTGGACGTCACCTGCTTGTTCTTTGTGTCGTCTTGCAGGCATGTGCAAGTAAAATAATTAGTGTTGCGCTACCTTTTGGTTTAGGGGTGTAATTGCATGCGAGCGCCATGCATTGTATTGCATGGAGCAGGATGACGCTGTGATCTGCGTGCAGGGCCCACAAAGGGCATGAAAAAAAAAAAAAAAGATATGTACGCATAGCTCTGATCCCCCTGAACATGTTGAGTGGTTGGAAGTAAAAAAACATTTTTTTTTAAAAGCAGAAATGACTTGTCACACTTCAAAACCAGAGTCATTTTTTGGTTAAAATTACATTACCTGGCAATTTTACATATAACACCCCATGGTGTTATATATAAAATTGCCATTATCAAAAATAGGGACCTTCAAAAGAAATTCAGTTATGACTTATTGACAAAAGAAATTCAGTTGTTATGACTTATTGACTTATTCAATGCTCTATTCATGCCATATGAAATTGTCAAATTTCAATTTTTTTAATACATACTGTCAGATTCCGCTTACCGCAGGATTATCAGGAAAAATCCTGACCGACTACGCCATTCAACGGGTCTTACTTTCCCCTTAACCCTTGCTCGTTCTAACACGAATGCGCAAGGGGACGGGAGAGTTTTCTAGCCGGTGTTGAGAGGAATTCGCCTAGGTTGCTAACTGCCTTTAGATTCGTATAGCCAATCCGATTCTCAGTTATTTAATTAGTCTTAATGAGTAACAGAATTAAGAATTAGTAACATGACTACTATACTTTTATGGCAGCTTCCTACTCATTTTGAATCGTTGCATTTGTTATTGACCTAGGAAGTTTAACAGTCTTTGTTAAAACCGTACGGATATGTTTTAAATCTAGCCGGAGTAAGATATTTAATTAATTTCAGAGGATGGTAACGACACCTTTTATCATTAAGGTCTTAGCCGTTCATTCAACAAAGGTTACGTGGTGTAAATTAAATCAGTAGAATGACATCAATAGTGTGAAAATAAGTTCATGAAATGTAATTTAATAACGTAAATAATCAAACAATAATTCCTTATCAGCCATCAATTCCTTAAAAGTAGAATCCAGTCAATAAGCAAGAAAATTGGATGATTATAAGTTTTATTACATGATATGAGTTTAATTCAGTCATAAATGTAATAATAATGTTGATTTCCTTAATAGTATAGGATGAAATGTAAAATCAAAAATTAATGTTAAAGGCAGGTATAACATTGGATAAAATAATAAAACAAGGAATAATAGTGATAATAGGAAAAGGGAATAAAAATGATTAACTAGTAGTAGGCTTGTCAAAAATATCGATACTTCGGTATTTACTCGATACTAAACATTTTGAACGGATACAATACTAGCTTGCTGTGGCATCGATATTACCGATACCAAACCACTGACTGCGATACCAACAGCGCTTTGCCAACGTGTGCTCCTAATGATCTGCTGCTCCCGCACATACTGCTGAAGCCTGAAATATTGAAGTTGTACTATTTCTTGCACTACCTCTTAAAAAAAAACTATTGTATTAATGATCATTTAAGTTTTGAGAGATTCAAAAAAAGTTTTACAGGGAAAAAAAAGCCTGCGCTTTCATTTGTTCCGTGTGGTATCAAACATTTACTGTTTCTATCTCAACATGTAGACTAGACCTCTAGCACTCTGTGCTTATGTCACTAGGGACTAATTACCTTAGGTAACTAGGGGTATAAGTGAAAAACACCTGCATAGGCATCAAACAAATAATTGTAAGGGCATTGACTTTGGTATGTTTATTTTACTAGGTTCTATGCTTATAAACTTTGTACTTTGTCTGAGCTGGCAAGTGTGTAGTAGTCAAATGATTAATGTCGACATATAGCGTTTAAAATATTTAAAAAATATAAAATAAATTGCACATTTAGCTTTGCTGTCAGCATAGCACAGCTGTTAGTGTCCATAGAGGGCATCAAAAAAAAAAAAAGAATATATGTACGTGTATCTTAGGTCCCCCTGAGCATTTTGAATGGTTGGAAGTAAAAAAAAAATCAGAAATGACAAAGTTATAACACCGCATAGGAAGGGGCATTCCATGGTCGAAATACCAATAGTGTGAGTTTTTATGTAAAATTGCCATTATCAAAATTAGGCACCTTCAAAAAAATTCTGTTATGACTCATTGACTTATTCAAAGCTGTAATTAGGCCATATGAAATATTCAACTTTCATATTTTTTTTATGATATATACAGCATAGTTGATTTTGCTATTAGCATAGCACAGCTGTTACTGTCCACAGAGGGCATCCAAAAAAAAAAGCATATATGTACGTGTAGCTAAGGTCCCCGTGAACATTTTGAGTGGTTGGAAGTAAAAAAAACAAACAGAAATGACAAAGTTATAACACCGCAAACGCATGGACATTGCATGGTCAAAATACCTCGAGTGTAGATAGTTATTTCTAACCCCAATGGTTAAAAAGAGGAAGTCAAACCAAACATATTTTTTCCATAATATGTTGTATGCAGGCTCACGAGTCTAAACACGGCAGTCTGACGAATTTGTTTGTGGAATATGAGAATTCCACACGTTTTTTTAGCTAGCTCAGGAGGCGGCCATTTTGTCACTTTTGTCAATTGAAGATCACATTGAAGTTGCTCAGAGCTCAGATAATGACCAATCATGGCTCAGCTTCAGAAAACAGGTGAGCTGTGATTGGTCGTTATCTGAGCCCTGAGCAACTTCGATGTCATCTTTACTCGACAAAAGTGACAAAATGGCTGCCCCCTATTTTGCTGCTTAACTTATATTCCACAAACGCAATATCAATCAGAATGCTGTATTTCAACTATGTGAGTCTGCATAGAACATATCCTGGAAAAAAAAATATGTTTGAGTTGACTTTAAGGGCTTGTGGCAAATATGCACGTTGTTACTTTGAGTGCTGAGCTGTCCGAGTTGATAAATGCAACATTCTGTTCTGAAGTCAACCACGGGTATTCAAAAACTGTGTTTTATTACGTGATCTCGCTAACCAATGCTTCCATAATCCATTGTAGATGGGTTGTCACAATACCATATTTCTGTTTCAATAGAGATACCAATATGTATTTCAATACTTTTCGATACTTTTTACAAACAGGTTAAACAATCAAATGTCAATATTTTCCTGTATTTTAAAACAGACTTTGGGAACAATAACTTTATTAACTTTCTCGACTGAATATATTGGCACTTGATCCATACAGATAAACTCTGCAACTGCCCTTGTTGAGCCTTTTAGCATCTTTGCTGTCCTTTGGGTACTTCTTATGCTGTTGAAAGACATCTTGGAGTGTAGGTTGCTTCTGAGTGGGTGGTGTCACCCTCTCTGAGCCAATAGCACTTGACTGATGTTGTTGGTGAAGGGAGAAGGTACAGTATTTTAATTAACATGATCATTTTGATTTGAATATCATTGCTTTATTTTACTTGTTCCTATTATTCAAAGGTTTTGTATTTGGAAACGATACATGAAACATTTAATGAACATAACTAGAAAAATAAATTGAGGCTCAGTATATCATCTAGGATATGATTAGATATTGTGGGCTAGTAAAATGTTTTACAAAAACGTGTTTCAATATAATATTTAATTGATCTAATGTTAGCCACTAGGGCTGGGCTGATAATTCGATATCGATATGTATTGCGATTGACACGTGATCGATACAATAGTCTTCGATAAAACGTTCGATGGTGCGTGATCAATCAATAAATCACGTTTTATTTATATAGCACTTTTCATACATAAAAATGCAACTCAAAGTGCTATAAAACATCCAAGGCAAAACATGAAAAGATCTGTGCATGCCCTGTAAAAAGTATCGAAAAGTATCTAAATACATATTGGTATATCTATTGAAACAGAAATATGGTATTGTGACAATCCATCTACAATGGATTATGGAAGCATCAGTCAGCAAGGTCACGTTTATTAAAAAACAAAACACAGTTTTTGACCCGTGGTTGACTTCAGAACAGAATGTTGCATGTATCAACTCGGACATTTCAGCACTCAAAGTAACAACATGCATATTTGCCACAAGCCCGTAAAGTGAAAGTCAACTCAAAACATTTTTTTTTCCCAGAATATGTTCTATGCAGACTCACTAGTTGAAATACAGCATTCTGTTTATTATTGCGTTTGTGGAATATAAGTTAAGCAGCAAAATAGGGGACAGCCATTTTGTCACTTTTGTCGACTAAAGATGACATTGAAGTTGCTCAGGGCTCAGATAACGACCAATCACAGCTCACCTGTTTTCTGTCAATAAACAAAGTGTAGAGGCTGCCTGCCACCCGGACCCAAGGAGTCCCTGCGATGACAGCCCCCGTGGGAAGGGCAGCCACCCCTCCCTCAACGCGGAGGCCCCCCCATGAGGAAACACTGGAGCTAAAAGCTAACAACAGCAGAGAGCAACAAAACTAAAAGACAGAATAGTAGAACTAAAATCAGTAAGATAAGATAAAAATAATCTTCAATCAAAAGAAAAGATAAATTATTTAAAAGTTGTTAAAAGCCAAACTAAAAAGGTGTGTCTTGAGCTTCCTCTGAAAAATGTCAACAGTCTCTGCAGACCTGACGTCCTCTGGCAGGCTATTCCAAAGGTGAGGACCAAAATGGCTGAATACAGCCACGCCATGCATTTTGGTCCTCACCCTTGGAATAATTAAAAGGCCGGCGCCAGAGGACCTCAGGATCCGCGAGAGTTGGTATGATAAAAGCAAATCAGATAAATAAGATGGCCCAAGACCATTAACACATTTATAAACTAATAAAAGTACCTTAAAATTGATCCTGAAACACACGGGGAGCCAATGCAGCAATTTCAAAACTCGCGTAATATGCTCCCGCCCTCTGGTTCTCATCAGCACCAGAGCGGCTGAATTCTGCAGTAGTTGCAATGGTGAAATGCTCTTTTTCGGGAGGCCAGAGAGCAGGGCATTACAGTAATCTAAACGACAGGAAATAAAAGCATGATCAGCACTTCCGTGTTAGCCTGAGAGAGAAACGGGCGGACTCTGGCGATATTATTAAGGTGATAAAAACCAATCTACATTTTTAATATGAGGAATAAAACTGAACTCAGAGTAAAAAATGACGCCAAGGTTCTTCACACAATGCGAAGCATTAAAAACTTGTAGTTTTGGTAAAAGTTTCTCTCTCTGACCTTCAGGATCGATAACTAAAACCACAGTTTTGTCCTGATTGAGCTGTAGGAAATTATCTGCCATCCATGACTTGATATCTAAAATGCAATTTAAAAGGGTATCAATGGGTCCTGTGTCATCAGGAGACACAGCAATATACAGCTGTGTGTCATCAGCATAGCTGTGAAAGCTGATGCCGTGTCCCCTGATGACATCCCCAAGGGGAAGCATATAAAGATTAAAAAGTAGGGGGGGCCTAAAATCGAACCTTAGGGAACCCCACATTTAATTTCATGGGTTTTGGAGGAACAAGTATCCATACTTACAAAGAAATATCGGTCTGTGAGATAGGAATAAAACCGGTTAAAAACAGTACCGGAGATGCCCACTAGATTTTTCAGTCTGTTTAATAAAATTTGGTGATCTACTGTATCAAAAGCAGCGCTTAGATCCAGTAGCACCAAGACTGTGAGTTTTCTCACATCTGCAGTGCACCTAATATCATTTAAAATCCTTAAAAGAGCAGTCTCCGTACTGTGGTTCATCCTAAAACCAGATTGATATTTCTCCAAAATATTATTTGTATTTAAAAAATGATTTAACTGGATGAAAACCAGTTTTTCTAAAATCTTACTTAAAAACGGTAAGTTGGACACAGGTCTGTAATTTTTAAAAACGCTGGGGTCAGAATTTCTCTTCTTCTGAAGGGGCTTCACCACCGCCGTTTTAAAGGCAGCAGGGAAGACGCCCGTCTGAAGAGAGCAATTGACTATATTTAAAATTTGTTCCTCAAAAAATCCATAAAATGTCTTAAAAAGAAATGTGGGAATTGGATCCAAAAGGCAGGTCGTTGGGTTTACCGGGGAGGAAACTCGACCAAGTGTCCTTGCATCAACCAGGGCAAAACTTTCCAGTGTTTCCTCATGTAAATATCATTGTCCAGGTTTATTAAAACTTCAGTTTTGACGGGCTAAAAGACTGGATCTTATGTCATCGATTTTATTTCTGAAGTGGTCTGCAAAGTCCTCACAGAGAGTGTCTGTTGGTCTCTGTGGGGACTTATTAAAATCAGAACTAGTTAAAAGTTCAAAGGTGGAGAAGAGAACTCTGGGGTTGTTTTTATTGACAGTAATGAGGTTTGAGAAATAAGAAGATCTTGCCAGTTTGACTGTTTTATTGTAGGATTTCAGTTGTTCGCATAATATTTCATAGTGTACTGTAAGTTTACTTTATCCCCACCTCTCTGCACTCCTGCATTTTCTCTTTGATATTTTGATAGCATTGTTTCTCCACGGGGGTACAGTCTTTGCTTTTGTTGTTTTAATTAAAAGTGGAGCTACTGAATTTAATGCTGATTTAAGATTTAGGTTAAAATTGTCAACAATAAGATCACAGGAGGCAGGTAAAATGTCAGCAGGATTGCTTTTTAAGATCTCGATAAAATTTGCAGCCATCTCAGAAGATAGGTAGCGTTTCTTCACTGTTCTCACCGGGGCTGCTAGATGGTTAAAACTGGCGATTTTAAAATAGACACAGTAGTGGTCTGACACTGCCAAGTCAACAACAGAGGACACACCAGCAGACAAGCCATAGGTTATGACCAAATCCAGGGTGTGTCCTCTGTTGTGAGTTGGATGCAAGACGTGCTGTTTAAAATCCAAGCAGTTTAGAAGGTTTAAAAATTCTCTGGATAGTGGGTCCGAGATTTTGTCCACATGTATATTAAATTCGCCAGTTATTTAAATCCTGTTATAACTGGAATATAAAATGGATAAGAATTCTGAAAATTCTGTAATAAAAGAAGTGGAATGATGGGGATGTCTATAAACGGTAATGCAGAGATTAGGGGGACTGCTAAAAACAAAGGAAGTAAAATATGAATGGACTATGACAATAATGAGTCCGCTAAAAAGATAAACGGTTGGCCAATAATGATGTATGCACTGCGAGAGAGTATTCGTTCACTTACATTGGATAAACATTGAATGAAGGCTAATATATGTGTCAACAACTGCTTTGGGGTAGACCTAATGCAAATAAGCATTTACAATGCACTGATGGAGGACAAACTGCACTTTACACTACATAATGATATACAAAAAACAGTTAACTGTTATTTAAAGAAAATGTTTAAAACAAAATCAATAATTATCAATATCGACTGATTATGAAATACTTGGATTGTGACAGTTTTTCAAACATTTCCCAGCCCTTCTAAACACATTATCTTTAAAATGGAGTTTATTTAATCTTTATATCGACCAGTTTATTTCACTCTTTCATAGTTACATTGACCTCTTATTAAAGGTTAAGTATTATGTTAAAATAAATTAACTTAAATGTATTTTTCTTCGGGTCATTATTTTCGATAGTTTAAATAAAAAAAGAAAAAAAATTCAAAATGTATCGAGACCAATATGAAACACTTATATCGTGATATACTTTTCAGTCATATTGCACAGCCCTAGTTTATACATTAATTCGTTATTTAAATATTTTAAGAATGTAATTACATTTTTAAAAATATATTTGATGTATTTATGAACCATGGACATGTTCAGGGGTTGAAAGTGTCTTTTTGGCGTACCCAATAACTGGCGAGTAGACTAGACAAACAGTTTTTGTTTTTTTACCAGACAACACAGTAATATAAAATTGTCATTTGTTACAATTACTTTTTCGTATGTTGGTCAGTCTACATTGATTTGCAAACAAATCAATCACATTGTGTCTCTTCACAATATTTTATTAAAAGCTTATACACAAGAAATATATGATGGACTTTATTTATTTATTTATTTATTTTTTTGGGGGGGGGGGGGAGACCACTGGTTTTCACACATTTGGCGAATAAAACAGCTTAATTTCACCCCCTGGACATGTTTTAGCTCTCTGGATTATACTAATTTCATTGACATTATAGTGCAGTGAACTGGTGAACAACATTATCACCTGTCGTTCTTGACAGAAGTCGCGGAACAAATTTGCATGGTTGTCCTTCAAATGCTTGGACAAATTTGACATGTTGCCTCCCTTCGCGAGGCAGACTTATTTGCACTTTGTAGCACAGAAGCACCGCACTTTGTAGCACAGAAGCACTGCTTCTGTGTTCATTGGCTCGCCTTTGTCATTCGGTTTGAATGCAAAGTACTTTCACATCGTGATTCGGGTCCCCGTTTTATCAACAAGTACGGGCTCTGTTCCTCGTTGTCTTTCACCTGCTTTGTCTGCGCGACTTCACTTTCTCTGCCTGTGAGTATAAAGAGGCAGAGGCGCTCTTAAAGAGACAGGCTCCAATTTACCAGTTCAATCACATTCAATAAAATGAAATAAAAGTACAGTTTGATTTTAAATGCGGGTATAGTACCGTTTTAAAAATTGTGATACTATACTGGTACCGGCATACCGTGCAACCCTAGATGCTACAATATGTTAGGGTACCACAACAGGACATTGCATGCAGTGTTCCACACTAGTCCGCACACGCTAGCCTGTGTGTGCTAACTACAGCTAGCTTCCAGAAACGACTGTCCCAATGTCAGAAATGAAATCAAGCATCAGCCGAACGGACTTCCTTTTTAGATGATCATTTAACACGGTAATTTTGGTGGCACCCGGACTTTCGGACTCTGTTGCTGACATGGGTTAGCCTTGAAACTGAATTACCCATAATACTTTTGTTTACATCACCAGTATTACCACTTCTGCACATGTGCGTTTCAGACAGGCATACAGCCAGCGGGAGAAGCAGGAGATGGAGCATTTTTGACAGAAAAACACAGCGGCAAATAATCAAATGTATAAATGAACGCCTCGACTATTAAAATTAATTGTCGACGATTTTGATCGTCAATGTCATCATGATTAGTCGACTATTCTTGTAGTAGTAGTCTGACGCCTCCAAGACACAAAACGATATTTATCCGGTAGTCTGACAAGGGTGACTGTCGCGAACGACAATCGTGCCGTTTGAGAAGGCCATAAGTCCGCGCATTGCCTGCGTCTTCCCAACACCTAACAAACTGGTTACTCCTGCGTGGTAAAGCGAGTTGGCGAATTTGCCCCATGTGACAATGAGAAATTAAGAGGTTTTGTTATGATACTGTGAACTGCTGCGTTTGCATTGTTTGGACGGGGGAAAGTGTTTACCTGTGTTTAAGGTAAATAAAAGTTTAAAACAAAAAAATCCGTCTGTGTGACGACACACTTGATAAGTGTAAATATTTTTGTGCACACCAGCCTCTATGTGCAGATAGATGCACGAACAATAAATGAGACCACACAAGTCTTGGTTTAAAACTGCTTCGAGTACCTGTAAAGCCAAGTTTACAAGCAGGTGTGATTTTAACCCGAGAGAGACTGATATTGTTTCTTCAGGACTGATACGATACTGATTATTAGTAGTCAAGGAGGCCGATAACCAATATTTGGAGCCGATGTTTTTTGCTTTTTTTTTTCAGTAAAAACAACATTGACGTCAAAATCTAAAAAAATTGAAACGTCTTGAAGCATATCGTCTCTGCCCTGTGAAAAACACGTATGTCCAATTTTTAATTTTTTTTTTTTTCATTTTCACGTTAGTACAATGTCTGTAACACAGGAACACCATTCACGTAAAAATAAGAAAAATGAAAAAAAATGGACATAAGTGTTTTTCACAGGAAAGCAACGATATGTTTATTGAACAAATTATGTAGAGTATGTAGATTAAATTATGCATATTAGAGAAGCAAACCAGAACGTTTTGGATTAAGGTTAAATAAAAACCAATTAAAGTGTTTAGTTTATTTTTATTTAGCACAATGCTTTTCCCTAATTTGACTCATAGACACTTTATATAATTGTACTAAGACTGCACAATACTGGAAAGAGATCACGATATCGATAATTTCTCGATATATTGTGCAGCACTAAATAGAACATTATACTTGAAAGCCTTTTCTTGTCCATTATTATGGATTCCATCACTTCTCTCATGCTCAGTTGTTTTTCTTCCAGGAACTTGAGGAGATTCGCAGATCTGGAATGAAAAATTTCCGAAACATTCAAGTTGATGAATCAAACCTGTTGTCGTGGCAAGGGCTCATTGTTCCTGTAAGCAACCATTTATTACCTAACTGTGACCACATCTTTGGGACCTCACTTTGTATTAATGTTCTCCATTTCTATGTAGGACAACCCTCCCTATGACAAAGGCGCATTCAGGATTGAGATCATTTTCCCCACCGAGTACCCTTTCAAGCCTCCTAAGATCACCTTCAAAACAAAGATCTATCACCCCAACATTGATGAGAAGGGCCAGGTGTGTTTGCCTGTTATCAGCGCAGAGAACTGGAAGCCAGCCACCAAAACTGACCAAGGTTGGTGTGTTATGATGGCCTCTGTTGAAGAATTACATTTCAAATTCATATTTAAACCATTAAGGACGGCAGCACATAACCGCGTTTCTACGACTAGAGCCAGGAGCGCTGTTGTGTCTTTCTACCCTTAAAGCCGGGAGAGCATATACGTCATTTTCTATTTATTATTTAATTCTCTGTCTCTTAACCAATGAAATGCATCAAAATATACATGTGACGGTGTCTTGAGTCGTCGGAGGATATCCACAATTTTTTCGAGCAGTAATGCGATAGCGGAAGCTCTGAAATGAATAACGACAGACGACGCGATTGTCGAATGATACGTCATTTGCTTTTTTTTTTGTTTGTTTTGTTTTTAACTAATTCTCGGCCTCTTGGCCAATGAAACACATCAGAACGTACACGTGACGGTGTCGTGAGCCGTTTTCCAGCAGTCATGGCGGATACAGACAATCGCGGGAGCTCTGAAACAAGTGACGGTAGTGATATAGACGGCGCGCTTATGGCCAGTCTATCGTGATATATGGTTAAGATACTCTATTTGTTTGTAGACAATGACAATATTGACGGCTTTGTAACAGAATAGAGGACGGTAATTACCACTTGATCTTTCTTATTAAAAATAGTACTTGTTTATAGTACTAAGTTTATCCGTAGTATCGAGCGGGAACTGCTTCTGTTTGCGCTACTGTGGGCTTCGCTATGGGTTTCGGATACAGCACCGTAACTTCCGTTGTAAAGAATTGATCGTTAATGTAATATAGGAGTAGAAAATGTAATGCATACGTTTATTTTCAGAGTGAGGGAATTTCCGTTTGATCTGATGATGGCGGAGCGGTCAAAGCGGAGACTGCTTGAGTTTGCGCTTCTGCGGGCTTCGCTAATGGTTCAGAATATCGGAAAAATATGCCATATTTTTCTGTAAATTGTTGTTGGAATTGAAAGATAAGACACAAGACGGATATATACATTCAACATAATGTATTTTTTCATTACCACAACAAATCCTCATGAGATGAAAGTTAAAATTTTTAAATAAAAATGATTAACATTCTTTCAGTACAAAAACAAAAACGCAAAAGAGCCTCAGAACAGTGACAGAAAGATTTAAAACGTGTGCAAACAAAGTGTATGTGTGTGCAATGTACACATTTATGTGGCCCTTGTAATATTCTTAGAGTTTATGTTCCGAATGGTCCCCGAGGCGCACACGAACGTGATTGGATGTTATGCTGTGCTATGCTGTAGGTCAGGGGTGTCCAAACTCGGTCCTCAAGGGCCGCTTTCCTGCCTGTTTTCCAGCTTTCCTTGCTGCAACGCACCTGATGATCGGTAGCAAGCTCTGAAGAAACTTGATAACGATCATCAGGTGCGTTGCAGCAAGGATAGATGGAAAACAGGCAGGACACAGGCCCTTGAGGACTGTAGCTGGACAACCCTGCTGTAGGTGGTATCAGCACGCCGTGTGTTCGTCCTTTAAACTGTCTTTATCAACACAAAACAAGACAGCCATCTTCTCTACTCATCTTCAGTCGCTGAGGCAAACCAATTTATTCACATTTCTGAAATTTAAAGCTGCCCTCTTCTTTCAAAATGTTCCTTTATATTCTTTTAACTCGTATTAAACTTTGCAGCTTGTACTAACATTCCTGATATGTTTAAAAATTATGGAGCAATTGAAATTGAAAGCGATACTTTTTTTTAGCTCTAAATGTTGCACTGATTCTATGAAGGTTATAAGTCACGATTCAGATTGGTCATGGATTTTGAATCACGGATCGTTTTTTTTGTATGAGCAAAAAAAAAAAAAAAAGCTAAATAGAATTTTGTCTTCAAAAAGCTAAATAGAACTTTGTCTTCATTTATTTTATAAAACGCTTTTGCCCATTAAAAAAAAAAAAAAAAAAAATCAACTCCTAATCTCTAATATGGCCGACGCCGTTTAGGATTTAAGAACACAATTTAACGCAATTTTGTAGGTGGTGCAGTGTATACATTTCAAGGTATTCTGCCAGACATTTGAGCTGAATGTTTTCTTACAATTATTAGGCATGTTGTTAAGAATTAAATGAATACAAAGTTTTAGTTAATTTTTTTTGTATGAAAAAGACTAAGTGCAATTTAAGGGACCTTCCTTACAGGACATTACAAAGTAATCTAGGGCCACAATATAGAAAAATAAGTTTAAAAAACAAAAGTAAGCCATTAAGGAGCAGCTGTTAAACTACCAGCTAATGATAACAGCTGCTAGCCACTAACGCCTCGATTTGTGCCGTATCGTACAATGACAGCGTAATTAACCAGCGGTTTGTTCGTGTCCTAAATTAGTGACTGAATATGATTTTGAGACAGCGTTGTGTTGGTGTTGGCAGCAAGCGTTAAAACTGCCGTCGAAAATGGAAGTCAAGTTAGCTGTTAGACCACCACACGGGCCCACTTCAAAGTAAAAGCTCACTAAGATACAACTCGCAGCAGTCGCTATTCGGGCCCTAATAATTTCTACGAAAATAATAGGGACCTCGCAGCGGTCGCTGCTCGGGCCCTAATCATCAAACTCCTCGATTGCAAAATTGGCATAATCGTTAAAAAAAAAAAAACATTTTTTTTGTTTGCACAAGGAAATCATATTCAAATCAAATTTTATAATAACTAATTTTATAAATGTTGTTGGGTTCTTAAGGAACTTACCATATTTTCCGGACTATAAGTCGCTCCAGAGTACAAGTCGCACCAGCCATAAAAGGCATAATAAAGGGGGAAAAAACAAGTCGCACTGGAGTATAAGTCACATTTTTGGAGGAAATTGCGCGCTTAGTACATATAATTTCCACCGAGCTACGATGGTAACACTTAGCTAACATTCACACATGTAGCATACAAGAAAGTTACTGTAAGATAACTATAAACTCATCAAAATGGTTGTATATCGATTAAATAAGTCTTTTATTTAACCCCAACCGTGTAGAATGTTTCCAAGTCTCCAAAAGTATTTATGTATTCTGTCGTAATTATGTCTTCGTCTCCTCTGTGCTCGGCTTCTTACGTGTGTGGCTGCGTGATGCAATACTCCAGCCAGAGGCAGGCAACTGCCTGTTTGTGGTTCATTCTTGTCCAACCATCGTCTGTAAGTAACTTAGACAAATGTGTGTAATGAGCATGCAACATTTATATACGAGCTGAAGTGGATGATAGTGGGTTGTTGACTGAACATACTAATAGCTATCACTAATGCTAATCGCGATCGCTAATCGTTAGCATAGGCTCATCTTGTTCATGAGTTTCAAGTTTCTTTTGTTTCGACAATGACAATGATCTTCCTATTTTTTGTGAAAAGAAAACTCTCTTACCGTGCTGACAGTTTCTGCTGTCACTGCAGCCTTATCCTTGCTCGGAGCTGTCACTGCTTCCACGTGACGTGTCTAAACAGCTGACCGGGTCGGAATCTTCAAAATAAGGCTCCCCGAAAGTCATTTTAAAAATTTTTCGTTTGCCCTCAACAAAAGAAAGCGGCAGCATATCACGTCATTTTACAAATTAGTTGGGTAATCTTTGCTGTGCGGTGAGCATAGCAGTGCCTGGCTGGAACAAACGCTCTCATGCTCGTCTGCCTGGCCCCACCGCATCGACCTGCAGGTGCACATCAAGGTTTACTTTGGATGTGGTTTCTCATCGCCCCGAGAGAGTGGTTGTTAGCGAGTTTATGCTTACAAAGCCTACAGACGACCTTGTTGTCATCTGCTGCATCAAAATACTGCCAAACGGTGCCGTTGTTTTCCATGGTAGCTTCGACATCTTCAGAATGTACTTTTCTTCCGCAAATTTTGTGTCCCCACCCCCTACTATGTGTGCGTGTGGGAGGGGAGCAATTCTCTCTCTTGGTGCTCAGCTTGTTTACAGAGGCAGAGGCATGAGGAACAATTTGCGTGATATGCAGTGTTTAACCGACTAGTATAATACTAGACGTTTAATAAATCGTAGATGGTAAAACGACTAGTTGCGCACATCCCTAGTATTGTATTGTATTGTATTATTTTGCTCCGGACACGTCACGTGGAGCAGTGACAGCTCCGAGGAAGGCTGCAGTGACAGCCGAAACTGTCAGCACGGTAAGAGAGTTTTCCCTTCACAAAAAATAGGAAGATCATTGTCATTGTCGAAACAAAAGAAACTTGAAACTCATTTAACGAATACGAAGACAAGATGAACGTCATTGGATCATCTTGTTCATGTCTATGAAAATACATGTGTATGTAATGCATAGATTGATTGTATTTTCTGTTTCTTGTGCAATTTTACAATATAAACAGGCAACTTCACTGCACACCTGGAGTCAGTGGAGTTTGTTTGTGAATGTTTAGCTGTTTGGATAAGCTAGCTTCCTCAACTAGCAAGGCCTTAACATGTGAAATGATAGGTAATTGTCATGGCTTGTTAGTGCTGACTTGTATTTATGATATTTTGTCTCCCTCTGCAGGCGCTTTACAATACAATACAATTTCATTCATATAGCGCATTTCATAACAGCTAGAGAGCAGACTACGTGAACTATGAACTGGAGGTGGCGTGATTAAATCTGCCAATAGGAAGACAAGTTAGAAATATTGGGGTCAGAGTGAATTACGCTTAAAGCGCCTGCAGAGGGAGACAAAACGTCATAAATACAAGTCAGCACTAACAAACCATAACAGTAATAATGTGTTAATAATTTCACACATAAGTCGCTCCAGAGTATTAGTCGCACCCACGGCCAAACTATGAAAAAAAACACCACTTATAGTCCGGAAAATACGATACTTACATTTGTCTGTGTATTTTTTAGTTTTAAAAATGTCCTTGTTCTGTACCAAAAAATAAATGACCGTTTAAATAATGCTGATTTCAATTATGAACGAAAATAATCACAATGAATATTTTTTTTCATAATCGAGCAGCCCTATTCTGAACACAGATCCCTGCTAGAACAATGTGGAAGGGTAGCATTTAATTGAAGGCCATCTACTATTTCAATCCGAACATCTTCCAGCACGCCATTGACCGAATTCAAGTGAATTTCTGTGACGTTTTGTTTTGCAGTTATTCAGTCCCTTATTGCACTGGTGAACGACCCGCAGCCTGAGCATCCCTTGAGGGCAGACCTAGCAGAAGAATACTCAAAGGACCGTAAAAAATTCTTGAAGAACGCCGAAGAGTTTACAAAGAAACATGGCGAAAAGCGGCCAATGGACTGATCACTTGATAAGCATTTAGCCCTCTGTCTCTTTCTCCCCTTACCTCTTACCTGCCCAACCAAATCTTCTGATCTGAACACCCGCCCCAGCCGTATTAGTCACGTTCCCCTATGTTGTTCCCCACACTGCTCCGTCTTGCAACCCAGGAGCGACACAGCTGAAGCAGGCTGTGGCGGCCTCAGCCTCCCTTCCTGCTAGCTCTGTGGATCGGACCGCTTCCTCTCTCCTCTCCCTCCTACCCAGCCATTGATTTCCATACCTTCACTAACTTTCTACTCTTTGTCATAATGAAAACAAATGGAGAAGACATGGAGAGTTGAGTAGAAATTCTCAAGAGTAATGTGTTAATTCTGTTTGCTTTTCTTCTATATAAAGTATTGTGTTAAATAGATCTCACACAGATTTTTTTTTTTGCAGACATTAAAAACTGTTTGATTAATCATTCTCTTAGCCATAGCAGTAACAAATCCACAGAAAGAAAGAACATCTTAACTCTGTTTTGTTTTGTTTTCCCCAGACTGCATTCCCCTACTGACCTCCACTGCTTCTAGACTTGCACTCTATTCTGTGGAATAATCCCACATTTCCGCTTGCCCAGTTTCACCCTCTGAGCACATCTGACTCGAATTATCAAATTTCTTTGTTTTAAAAAAAAAAAAATCTAACATTCTCAGCAGGCTCCTTTTAAAGGAAAAAAAATAAATAAATGTATTTTTATGGGTTTGATTAATTGTACCAAAACACTTGTTCCCTGTGTGGAAAAAGATTTTTGCCTGACAATTGCCTTGTAATATTCTTTTAATTACCAACGTCATTTTGATTGGCACTTTGATTCATAAAATGTCAACATAGGAACTATTTGGGTGTTTTAATTTGTACTTTTCATGTCTTTTCGCTGCAAGTCATTGCAGTGTAACTATCTTCATTTATGATGGCCCATTGAGCACATTCTGGCAGCCGATCCACTGCTCAGCTTCCCATGCTGAAAAGGACCTAAATGGCCTCCAAAGGGGCGGGTGAGGTCACAGAACCTGGAGGCAGATTCCCTCACCTGCAGCACAGTTCAGCTCAGACAGAGCACCTTAAAGTGAGCTGGGGGAGGGGCGAGCAGTTCAGGGATGTCAGGACACAGAAAGGGACTGAGTGGCCCAAAAGCAACATGTAACAGCTGTTTGATCTGGTCTCAGTTCTTGTTTCGTAATAAAGGTGGCTAACCATTTTGCCTCACTGCCTCCCTCTGAGAGTTAAGTTACATTTCTCAAACGAATGGATGCAAAATGTCAAATCTATCCAAGCGATAATGTCAATCGCGTTCTTTTCACTGCTAAATAATATCCATTTTGTTGAAAAATATTGCAGCAACCTAAAGGGACAGTATGTAGAAACGGATATAATATCACCAAACGGAAGCATGTAGATGCTAAACAATAGAGGTCAAAGTACGGATCCCTGCGGAACTCCACATGTAACATTAAAAAATTGAGATGTTGCCATGAATTTACATGGTGCGTCCTCTCTGAGAGGTAAGAATTAAACCAAGAAAGTGCTCAGCCTGAGATACCAACACATCAGGCATTCTAATATTATGTTATGATCGATGGTGCCGAAAGCAGCACTAACGTCAAGTAAAAGTAGTACTGATGATGTGTCGGAGTCCATAGCTAGGAGAAGATTAGTCACTTTAGCAAGGCCCGTTTAAGTAGTATGGTCAGCTTTAAATCCTGACTGAAGAGTTTCAAATAGATTATTAGTGGCCATATAGTCATTAAGCTGTTGTGCTATGACGTTTTCAAGAATTTTCATAATAAACAGGAGATTTGAAACCGGCCAATTAATTACTGAAGTTCTCTGGATTGAGGTTTGGCCACTTAAGCAGAGGTCGAATAACAGCGGTCTGCTGGTACAGTGCCTGAGGTGAGTGACAAAATTGATATTTTAGATGGAGGGTACTAAACCTTTCTTTGATGAGTTCGCCAGGAAGCGGGTCAAGGACACGTCTGTTTTGCCATGCCAGCTAATTTTGTTAAGCTTTTGTTAGACACTATTTTAAAGTGAGATAGGGTTGTCAGACAATTATCAGCCATATTACTACCCCTGCTAACATCAATAAATCAAATCCAACAGGGTTTTAGGAACTGTGTCCTTAATCTCGTCCCGAATGCGCTCAATTTCCTGTGTAAAGAATTGCATGAAGTCACGAGATAAATGGGAGGAGCTATTGAAGGTCGGCTACTGTTGCGTTAGGATGGCCACTTTATCAAATAAATATTTAGGTTTTTTATTTAGAGCAATTAATCTGATAAATAATTAGTTTTGGCTAAAGCGAGTGCTGCTTTGTATATCAGTAAGATATCGCACCATGCTTGACGGAAGATCTCAAGTTTAGTTGCACGCCATTTGCGCTCTAGCTTCCTACATGATTAAGTGAGTGGGTTTCCTCAGTAAACCACGGAGTAGGCCTCTTAGAACGAGTTTTAAGTCTTAATGGTGCTACGGAGTCAAGCGCATTTAACAGAGCAGTATTAAAATCATTTGTGAGATTATCAATCGAACCAATATAATTCGGAAAGGAAGCGGTTGCCACAGACAGTAGCTCAGCCGTGGTTAAAGAACTAATATTTTGGCAGTTGTAGCTTTGATTGTGGTCAGGACGATGGAAATGAACCAAAACTTCAAACTTTATAAACTAATGGTCAGACATAACAGTAGTATATGGTAAATTACCATCTACCATGCATTACCATTGGTAATACATTTGAGAATGCTACACCTCGGGTTAGTACCATCTAAAGTATTACCATTTTTATGCGTCGCTTCATCAATTATCTGTGTGAAACCAAAAGTATCAATTATTGTCTTGAAACGCCACCATAAGTGGTTTCGATGGGAGATTCATATGAATGTTAAAGTCGCCCATCATTATTTACCATAGGACGGTAAATAACTGCAAGAAAAAAACTGCGAGGCTATGGATAGAGTGACCAGATCCAAACTCACCAGATGTGGGACAGGGAGTATGCTTGTGCGGGGACAATGTGGGACTCAGCTGACGCTCGCGATGGACACCAAAAATGCATATGACATAGGTTGTCAACTGTTCAGTAACATATAATATAATAAACTGTAACAAAATAACAATTATAGATCTTCAAATAAAAACACAGAATTGCAGTTGAAATGATCTGCAGTTACAAAAATACAACACAAACTGGTAGTAAAAAGGTAAATCTCTGAGACATTAAAATCAATAGGACAGGGGCGGAGCCAGAACGTGGCTAATGGGTGGGCCTGGAAAAATCAGGGTGGGCCTGAATATTTCTCTCACTGAGCACAATCCTCCTATCCCGACACATTCATTCATGAAACATTCATTCATTCATTCATTCATTATCCATACCGCTTATCCTCACAAGGGTCACGGGCGTGCTGGAGCCTATCCCAGCTGTCTTTGGGCAGTAGGCGGGGGACACCCTGAATTGGTTGCCAGCCAATCGCAGGGCACACAGAGACAAACATCCGCACTCACAATCACACCTAGGGGCAATTTAGACAGTCCAATCAACTTACCATGCATGTTTTTGGAATGTGGGAGGAAACCGGAGTACTCGGAGGAAACCCACGCAGGCACGGGGAGAACATGCAAACTCCACACAGGGAGGCCGGAGCCGGGACCGAACCCACGACCTCTGAACTGTGAGGCGGACGTGCTAACCAGTCGACCACCGTGCATCCCGACACATCGTATATTCAAATAAAATGACAAACTGAATATGAAGTTCAGATCCTCCTTAGACAACCACAAATATGCAATTCTTAATATTCAATACAATAAAAAACACAACGAAACACAAATTCAAAAATAATTTAATTTACAAAAAATTTAAAAGTATATATTTTTTTCATGAATCTCACTGGGTGGGCAGTCACACCCAGGCCCACATAGCTTGCAATAGGAGCTCTCAATAAAGGCTGAAATTAGTCAGTCTCATCATATCTTGAGGAAGATGCACTTTAACAATAGTCACACACACAATAAAACCTTGTCAAATCTCAAGTCAACATGTAGAGCATGAAGTGCAGTAACAATTTACTACAGTAACAGAGACAATCCAAACAAAGACAGGCTACTACAACTACTGCAATTCAAATTATTTTCAAATGAAACAGCCACAACATAAAACGAAAATAAAACAAGAAGTATATCAAAAATAGTCAGGAGATAACAATACTGCAACTACAATCAATTCAGTTGTAAACAAACGTTTCCACCATAATAGCACTATGCACTTCCAGAAGCAAGGAAAGCACTGATGAAACACTTTAGGTTATGTCCATCACAACTCAAGTCTTTCACTTTTCTCCATAACAGCAACTGCAGCCACAAAGTTCACAGAAAGCTTTATCTGACTTTATTTGGCTTCACCCACGGATAATGAGTTCCCGACATTGTTGTCTTGTTGTTTTTGGCAGGCGTATCTTCAAAAACAACTATTGCCTGCATGTGCGCCTGGCCGTTTGATTGACAGTCACACCAGCCCAAACATCATACCAACTCCCCAACACATACACACACAGCCTGAGATCCGCCTCCATAATAGCCTCCACTGTGTGTTGTCTGCTCTCTGCACACAGGCGTTTAATAAAAAACAAGATTTTAGACGCACGTTTGAAAATTGTTGCCTGTCGATCAGACATGCCGGACAGCGAATCAATTTGTGGGACGCATAAAAAATCATTAAAATGCGGGACAGTCCCGCGCAAATCGGGACATATGGTCACCCTAGCTATGGATCGCATAATGAGAACTTCAAATGTTAGAATGAGGGCTGAGTTTGAGATCAGATTCGTAAATAAGGGCTACACCGCCACCTGTGAACTAATGAAGTTTGGAGGCTGTTGAGTGATTTGCTCTCATTATGTGTTTGTATTTGTTTTTCCCCCTATGATTTGTTTGTTGTTATGGCAACTTGGTGACGTGACCTCTGCGGTCACGTGACCTATTCAAATGGAATGAGTGACACCTGTGGAAATAAAAGCCTGTGTACCCGTGAAAGCGGATATTCTCGCAAAGAGAAGCAACTTGTGTTGTGTTGTCACGTTGAACGTTGTGCTCAAAGACTCAGGACCAGACCAACAAGTTAGGGGCCCAGATGAGCCAGAACGCACAGTGATCTTAATCGATCTGCCAGGTGAAGGTCGCGACGTTCACTGCGTGCACCCGAGAAGCGACTTCGAGTAGTCCCATCAACCAATATGAGTAAAAGGGACAAGGGTGCGGTGACAAGTAGCCACTGGGCGAGGCTAGTGTTTGATGGTGACGAAAGAAATTATGAACTTTTGCAGCCGAAATTCTTGGGTCACCTCTGCCTGCAGGGGCTGAAGGGGCTATTTTGAATGAACCCGCTGCAGACCATGAAGATGAGGAGAAAAACGCCGAGGCATATGCAGAGCTCATTCAATTCCTGGATGACAAGAGCCTGTCGCTGGTAATGCGTGACGCGTCGAATGACGGACGCCAGGCGCTGAAGATTCTCCGGGGGTACTACGCCAGGAGCGGGCTCTGCAGGAGAGTGAGTTCCGCGAATGCCGATGTAAAAAATAAATAAAGTCCACAGTATTGGACCTTGTCGTGGCAGAGCTCTCTTTTATATTCGCATAACATGTCAATAACCTCATCGGCATAAACTCCGACCTTGTTCTGTTATTCATTGTTACTCCTATAATTTCTTCACTCTGTCATACTGCTTGCGCTAATGGCTCAATAAAGAGAGCGAACAAAGTGGGTGAGAAACAGCAACCCTGTCTAGTTGCCTTTTGTAAACATTGTCTGTCAGGTTGCTATTAATTTTAATTCAAGCTTTGGGTTGATGGTGTAATGATCTAATACATTGCACAGACTTACTATTGAAGTCAAATTTTTCCAGTACTTTAAATAAAAACAAAGCAAATTTACTGAGTCAACGGCCTTTTCCACATCTACACTTACTAATAATTATTAGTCTCCTGCTTGTCCTTTTGAGCTTTATTATATATCGTTTCCTTCTGATGTTATCTTTGTAATGTTTTCGTCGTGGTATCTCAATGACCAAACCTTTACTTTGAGGAGGAAGGTACTTTATCACACTTAGCTTCATCACATGTACAGACAGGAACACTTTCAAAACACATCTGAGCTCCGTCGTCAATCTGCTCCTCTTTTGCGAACGCCCTCTGCTGTCCGGAGGTACATACAGCGTTCATATAAACCAGTGATGTTAAGCAAATACAGCTATGTATTTTGCTGTTATCATTACATATTCCTTTTTTTTTAATTAATTGAACACTACTTAAACATTATGCCATTTACTGTCTCGACAAATTTAACGCTGTCTTACCTTGAATCTAATTGAAACAGAATACTAACTCTCTGTATAGTTAATCTAAACTGAGTTAATTTAACAAAATCAGATTCTAACCTCAGTCTGTACTACCAAGTATACAACTGTACATAAAGGGATATAGATATGTAATCATAACCTCACAAACTCACAACCAACATATAAACGTTTTTAAATTGTTCAATGAGTCTCAGGTGGCTTCACATTTCTTGCGGATTTTCTGAGTGTTGGTTCTTGTTTAAGGATAGGTGACTCACGTGATGGAGTCTTCAGTGTGTGTTGAGTAGGGGTGGGTGATATGGGCAAAAAAAAATCTATTTTTTCCAAAAACTCCATAAAGATAATTTGACGGTATTCTACCAAAAATATTTTAAATCTGCACTTGGTTCACAGACCAAATGTGGATAGACAGTGTTTGTGAACATCTCTTTTAAATTGCTAAATACAGCTACTGCAAAACAATGATATTCTACGACAATATTTAACAAAAAATTATGTATAGACTTACATTGATTTTGGGGAATATAATGATGTGACATTTTGAGCTGCAGTAAGTACTGTGTACCACTGCCAACTACTAGAGCAATCAGAATGAGAAAAAGGTGTGAACTACAGCAATCAGAATGAGAAAAAATGTATTAGATATGTGACATGTGACTGAAGTGTCACCCAGCGAGAGGGAAAAAAAAGACGTCATGACAACCCCCATTCTCATACAATGGCCACCGTATTCAGTATAAAGTTGAATAACAAAACTTCAATTTACAGAAAAGTGCATTTTCCCACTCATTCATCACTGTGATATGTAGACTTGTGGCTTTATTCATGTTTGGGTGTATTCTGGCGTCACACTAATAAACTGCCGTCATGTGTGCAACATGTCTCTGGAATACAGGCTAGTTGATGCGGACTAGCGTGTAAACTGAACGTTAACCCAACATCCAGGATGTCACGTTTGACTTGCTCGCTAAAGTATTGAGTGTGAGTGCGTGCGTGCGTTTATATTTGTTGGCTCAACTCGGCGATTGTTTTCTGAGTGTGTGTGTGTTTAAGCTTTTGTTTAGCGTGCTAGCGTGGTCGCCAAGTTTTCCTCGTAATCCATATTGCTTGTGATGCAACAGAGTTTGCACTTTACGGTAGTGATGTGCTTCTCGGGTCGAATCTCTGAAGCGGGTGCCGAGTAATGTAGATGAGTGGTTCTTGAACGGCGGGTCGCTTCGCGTGTTGATGACGTACGTGGTGACGTTTGAAGCCCCGCTAAGCGGGTGTACCGCGAGACTGATTCAGGGAATGATTCACTAGGTTTGAGTGTACGGTTGTTCGAAATAAAAGCGACTGAAATGCTTCCAAATCTATACAAACTTGCGATCTCATATCTATGCACCCGTGCTTGATCAGTACCATGTGAAAGAGTTTTTTTAAAAGCAGGTGAAATTCTCTGCAAAAAGAGGAAAACCGCATGAGTCCAAAAACTTTGGGGAAAAAAATATTGTTTTAAAATAAAAACACTTTATTTTACCTCCTTATTTCACATTTTAATTTGTTGCATAAGCACAAACATAAACAAAGTAAGACAGAACAATTAATGTTAAAACACTCTTCAAATAATATTTTTTGTATTCGGAGCATGATTAACACAACACCGTTTTATTGCAAGCACCGAGCATGTTATACATTTTCTGTCCAAATGATGGCGTAGTCGAGGAAATGAATCATCTTGAAGCCCCTCAGGGCTTGACTGCTTTATGGGGCTTCATTTTGCCATCACTTTACGGTGACCGGTTCCGGGCAAGATGGCGTGTTGATCGGCAACTCGTTTTTGAGGATGCATCAAAATTGTCCCAAAATATACTAAAAGAACACTCAGAATAATTGAAAATGAGCTCTAAAAACGTGTTGAAGCCTGCCAAACTGTCAAAGCCCGGGGGAAACTGTGTGGCGACCCAAACAGCGAACAATTCGAAAGTTTTGCCTCTCGGTGGGGAGCAAGCCACGAGCGAGCACGACTATGCAATGGAGGTTAGCATGGCTAACCAAACTAAACGGAAAGATTCCGGGGCCACTCTTGTGACTCCGAGCAAGCTTCCAACTGGCAAGAAAAGTAGAGATGAACAAGACGAGACAGAGATCTCCAACTGGACCATCCTCGAAGCCATTCAAGGTATGGAAAAGAACTTTGATGAGCTAAAGGAGCAAGCTAAACAAACTAGATGCATGCTAGCGGCTTTGACCAAAGCGGTGCAGTTCAATACCGAGGAAGTTAAAGAGTGCAAGGGGAAAATAAAGGAGCTGGAAGCACAATGTCTGTACCTCCAAGATGAGAATGAGAATGAGAAGCTGAAGGAGAAAATAAGGGGGCAGGAAAGATACAAGATGCGGTGGTGCCTGAAACTTAATGGCGTGGCGGAGAAAAGTGATGAAGACATCCGACAAGACACCCTTCATCTCTTCAGGAAGATCGCTCCGAACTTAGAGGTACGCCAGCTAGAAGAAGCTGTTGATGTTATGCACAGGATCGGACAAAAGGAGGACAACCGGAGTAGGCCTGTCGTGATGTTTGTGAGGAGGCTGATCAAAGAGGAGATTTGGCGCAGCAGCAAGGATTCCTGGGTGTGCAAGGAGAGAGTCGTCCACTTCGCAGAGATGATGAGGATCGGGAGGCGAGGAAAAAATTATGGCCACAAATCGAGCAGGCGCGGCGTGAAGGGAAACGAGCCTACTATCGTGGTCCACACGGTTACATAGAGGGACGGAAAATTGGTTAATGACAGGCCGGTTGAAACACGAATATACAAAATGAGTGACAGTTATTAATATGGGACTTCTTGTTTGTTCATCAGTGTAAGACAAGTTTCATACTTCTAAGCAAGTTGTTTATTGTTTATCTTGTTCTTTTTTTCTTTTTTTTTTACTTTGTTTTGCGTGAACGTTCAAGTGCACTATTTCTTGTGCTTCGTTAAATGTGAGAGGTCTTAGAGATCCTGTTAAAAGGAAAGCTTTATTTCTATTTTGCAAAGGGCGGAAATCACACTGTTTGTTATCACAAGAAACGCATTCTTCTGACACCCATGTGAACTTTTGGACTAATATGTGGGGAGACCGAATTTTGTTTAGCCATGGTAGCAACAGGTCAGCTGGTGTTGCTATTTGTTTTCACAGATCTCCAGGTGTTATAACCACTCACAGAGCAGATTTAGAAGGTCATACTGGCTAATTGCAGTTTTGGAAGTCGAAAGTCATTTTTTGATTCTGGCTAATATATATGGTTACAAATCTGTGGCCCAAAACAAACAATTGTTAGACAATGTTACTGTGGTGATTGCAGAGCTAAAAACATGTTTTCCAATGGACTTGATTTTAATAGGTGATGACTGGAATATGGTTCCGGATGAGTGGGAAGATAGATGGCCCTCCAAATTTTATACATATCATTTTAATCCCCTCATGGAAATTTTTTAAAGAGATAATAGCAGAGTTGACATTTGGAGAAATCAAAACCATGGGAAGAAACAATACTCTTGGTTTAAACCTAATGGTACTGCTTGATCAAGAATTGATTACTGGCTTCTTGCAGGTACGCTTGAAGAATCTCTTTCGGAAACTTTGATTTCTAAGGCTTGTTTAACTAACCACTGTATAGTTTAAATACCTTTAAACTGGATTTACAAGGAAAACAAAAACAAAAGTTACTGGAAATTTAATTCTAACCTACTAAAAAATGAAGAATTTTGTTCCAAAATAAAATAAATTATAACGGACATTGAAAATGATAGCAGTATAGTTAGTTTTTGTAATAAGTGGGAATTTGTTAAATACAAGGTTTCCCCGGGAATTCTCTATTACAACTAGCAAAAAATTAAATGGAGAAAAAAGAAAAGAAGAAAGCAATTTGTTTTGGGAGATTAGCCAATGCTGTAACACACTTGATCTGACAAATGAAGACAAGGATAAATTATTGCTGCTTCAATCCAAACTTGATGATATCTTTCTGAAGAAAGCCCAGGGTGCTTTTGTAAGATCAAGAGCAAAATGGATGGAGGAGGGAGAAAAAAAATCAAATTACTTTACCAGGTTGGAAAAAAAGAAGACAGGAATATAAGGCGATAACAAGCTTGTTAATAAATGGAAGAGAATACAAAGACAACAAAAGTATTGAGAAATAAGTTTTTACATTTTATAGTAAGCTCTATTCATCCGCGTACTCTTCTGCTGATTCAACCAATTTCTTTGACCAAATTGCAAATCTCCAACCTATCATCGATGTTACATTTAAAGAAATATGTGATTCTGATTTGGAGATAGAGGAACTAGATGCAGTCAATTTGAGATTGCCTCCAAACAAAGCCCCTGGCTCAGATGGGCTCATGGCCAACCTTTATCATTTCTTCTGGAAAGATGTCAGATGTTTGCTGTTTAAGGCAATACTAGAATGCGTAGAGATTCAAAAACTGATGCCTGGTATGAAACAAGGTCTGATAACACTAATTCCCAAGCACAACAAAGATAAAAGATTATTCGATGACCTAAGACCTATAACACTTCTTAACACAGATTATAAATTGCTTTCTGGATGTATAGCAGCGAGAATGAAGCAAGGCTTGTCGCAGCTTATTGAAGAAACACAATCTGTTTTTTTGGGGGGACGTTCAATTCACAACAACATACGACTGGTTTTAGATCTGGTGGATTACAGTCATGTATTGTCACAGGAGGGGTTCATTCTCTTCCTTGACTTTTACAAGGCTTTCGACTCAGTTGAGCACCCCTTAATTTTAAGTACTCTGAACTATTTTGGTTTTGGTCAGAAATGTACTAACCTTGGTCACAATACAGGGACATTAACAGTTCAGTGACTTTAGAACATTGTACCTGCCAAAGATTTCAAGTTTCTAGGGGTATTAGACAGCGTTGTAACAGCTCGCCATTATTATTTATCCTAGTAGCAGAGCTTCTGGCTATTATGATTAAAAATAATGGTACTGAAGGAATACAAATTTTGGAGAAAAATATCTTAATTAGTCAATGTGCGGACGATACAACACTATTTTAAAAAAATGAATTGCAAATTGACAAAGTATTAGTTTCCATTGGTCAATTCTCCAAAGCATGAGGACTGAAACTAAATGTTGGTAAATCTGAAATGTTTGCCCTTCATGATCAGCCGGCATCCGCCATATGTAATATTGCTGTTAAAACTCAAGTCAAATATTTGGGAATTGTTATTACCAAAGACAAAGAATTAAGAGAAAAAGAAAATATTGGCAAAAATGTAGATAAATGTACATCCATCTTGAACTCTTGGCTGCAGAGGGATATTTCTATATTTGGTAGGGTGCTGCTATCTAAAATGGAAAGTCTCTCAAGAGCTATCTATCCTGCTTTTTCACTTGAAATTTCAGACAAAATGACAAAACGTATAATTGGCATAAACTTCAAATTAAACTTCAAATGTCAGTATAATCGGAAGAGCTCATGTGATTAAGAGTTTTGAAGAGGGTGGTCTAAATGCTATAGATTTCTCAGTCATGAATGGTGTTCTCAAATTAAAATGGCTCAATGCATTGATTAGACACAAAGATTCCTTTTGGTTTACTATTGCCAACGCAATTTTTCAAAAAATGGGTGGAATTAACTTTCTGTTGCGCGCTGTGATTATGATGTATGTAAATTGCCAGTGAAACTGTCAGACTATCACCAGCAAGTTCTCCTTTTCTGGAACGTATTACATAGACACAATTTTACAGATATATTTTGACCAATCGTAAGTCATTGTTTTTAGGAAGCTGGATGGATAAAGGAATTTGGTCTGTCTCACATTTAATGAATGATCAGGGTAATTTCTTAAGTCACAAGGACTTCTGTCTTAAATATAACTTTCACTGCTCACTTAGAGAATTCAATAAAATAATCAAAGCCATTCGAGACCCCTTTAAAACAATGAATCAATAATGGGTGATGTATTCCAATGTTCCAGAAGTTAGTTCACTCTGCGTAGAAGGATTCAACTTCGATAGTAATAATTTTCGTAATAACTTCATTAGGAGTGTTTTAACTAAAAGATACTTTCCTTTCTTGTTAAAAAGAAGATATGTTCTGTGATTTCAGTCCTGATGAAGCAAAAATAATTAGAAAACGTTATTTATCTTATCCAATCCCTCACAAAGCAAAAGAAGTCTCCTTTAAAATTTTGAATGACATTTACCCTTCCAAGCATTTCTTACGTATAAGATTTAATTGGGACAATGACTTGTGGGGATTTTGTGAGAATGACGTGGAAACAGTGGAACATATTTTCTTTGATTGTACATTTGTGGCTGAATTTTGGTTGGCCTTACAGAGCTGGTTAGTATCCAAACAAATTGTGTTGCACCCTTTAAAGTGAATGTCCATTAAACTTGGAGTTCATTTAAAGGAGAAGGACTTGGACTTTTTGGTGAACAATTTGCTCTCTCTTGCAAAACATTTCCATCCATAGGTGTAAATTGATCAAAGCGAAGCCTCACATCAACAGTTGGAGGAATGATCTCATACTTTACAAAAAATCCTTGTATTACATGTCAAACAAAAAGCCCAGAGACTATTTTCTTTGATGGACCTTTTTGCTCTTCTTGATTGAGACCCTCACATTTTTATTTTTTATTTATCTTTTTATTTATCTTGTGTAAGTTTTTTTTTTTTTTTTTTTTAATATTTTATGTTCTTATTTGCCGTTTCAACTGTTCAAATTCCTAGATCAATATGTGCCTTATTGGTTAATATGTGAATTTTCTGAAGAATTAAAAAAACAACAACAACAAAAAAACACTTTACGGTGACCATTTTGGCAATCAAACAATGTTATTCCCACCGACGTCAGTCAACTCAAAACCATTTACAGACTACGGATGACGCGCCTCGCTAAAAAACCCTGCTAGTAACTCCTCCACGGAATGAGGAGGAAACACAGCTCAGCTAGCTTGCGGACAGTGTCACGTGACCGGGTTCTGCCCGCTGATTCGGCGAATGATTATCATTTCCTACTCCTCCTCCTGCCGTCAATGCACACTGATTTTTCAGCATTTACTCATACTTTGCGGCCGTCGACTGACTCTAGTCAGAGGCAGTATTAAAACTCGATAATGTAAAATTACACATCGTAAACGCAAGATTCACGATGATACCGATATCGATATATATCGCCCACCTCGAGTGTTGAGGTTTTTCAGCAGCCTCAACCCTCTGTTCTCCAGCTGCAGGTTCTTTGAGAAGATCTCTGCGTTTTTGTCTCATGAGAGCTCCATATTCTGTTTGAATGGTATATGACCTTGGTTGAACTTCACTTAAAACGTTTGCGTTCTGTGGCCATGTGTTTTTGTCTTTAAACCTCACTTCTCTCTCTCCAGCATGCAGTTCATGTAGGTCCTTTGTTCCTCTGTCATAATAGAACTTCTGTTTTGCTTTTTGCTGCTCCTTGAACATCTTTACACTGTTTTCCTCCGTCACCCTAAGTAGACCATCCTGGATGGGCAGGTTTGACCTCAGGCGTCATCCCATAAGGAGTTGAGCTGGCGACACACCACACTCAAGCGGCGTTGAACGGTATACCAGCAGGCTCTTGTAGAAGTCCGTATCACTGTCTCGTGCCTTGCCCATCAGTCTTTTTAACAATTTGTACCGACTTTTCCACAAGCCCATTGGACTGCGGGTAGTGAGGGCTCAATGTTGTGTGGACAAAATCCCATGCGTCGGCAAACTGTCTAAACTTCATGTTGGAAAATTTAGGTCCATTGTCCGTAACAACCTCATTCGGCACACTGTCTCTTGCAAATATGGCTTTCATGGATGTAATCACAGTCTCTGCAGTTGTAGTGTGCAATCTACAAACCCCTGGATAAAAGGAGTAATAGTCAGTGACCACAATGTAGTCCTTTCTTCTGGAAACAAAGAGGTCAGCACCCGCCTTCTAGTAAGGTCGGTCTGGCACAGGGTGTGGCTTAAGTCGCTCAGCAGGATTGCTTACTTGGTATTTCAAACATGTTGAGCAGCTTGACATCGCATTTGTGACATCCTGATTAATCCGTGGCCAATACATCACCTCACGTGCTCTCTTTGCGCATTTTTCAACGCCAAGATGTCCTGCATGTATTTTTATCAGCATGTCTCCGCGTAAACTCTTTGGAATGACTATCTTGCTTCCCTTGTAGATGATGCCTTCCACCACAGACTGTTCTGCTCTGCAGTTCCAGTACTCTTGAATAACAGTTGGACTGTCTTGCTTACAGTTAGACCATCCATTTATGATAGTTCCGCACAGGGGTTTTGTCATCTTTGTCAAGTGTCATCTTTGCTTTTCTCTGTTCTCATGAGTTCCATCTTTCCATCCGAGACAGGCAGTGCAGTTGTGATCATGTTCACATATACTTGTACATCATTGTCCATCTTGATGTTTGCTGGTTCTTTTGGATCCACAGCTCTGGATAACGTATCAGCTGTATAAATCGGCTTCCCAGGGGTGTACATTACGTCGGGTGTGTAACATTGCTGTCGGATCATCATTCTTTGGATTCTTAGTGGACAGTCATTGAGTGGCTTCTGGAACAATGCAATCAATGGTTTATGGTCAGTTTCAACACTGATTGCTTGCCCTGACACAAACTGGTGAAGTCTTTCACAGGCATATGTTATGCTGAGCGGTTATTTTTCAATCTGTGCATATCTTGTCTCACGCTTTCTCATATTCATGGTTCCACTCCCATTCAATTTTCTTTTCAGTCAGTTGCCTCAGTGGCGCCATCTTTTCAGAGAGATTGGGTATGAATTTTCCCATGTAGTTGATCATGCCATTAAACCTCTGTACATCCTTCTTGCATTGTGGCCTTGTCATATTTTCGATTGCTGACACTTTTCTGGGATCCGCTCTGATGCCTACACTGCTCAGGATGTCCCCCTACAAATGTCAGTTCCGTCCGATCCAGCACCCCTTTCAGTGGCTTTTGAAGAGCAAATGGTACTTTGCGGCAAGGATGAATGACTGGTGGCACACTGCTGTCCACTCTGATTGTGTGTTCTCCTGAAAGGCAGCCAAGACCCTGGAACAGATCACTGTATTCTTCCATTAAATTATAATCCATGTCATCATCAGTTTCCACAACCAGCACCCTCTTAACTAGATTGTCTTTCACAGGCATCTAAACCTAGTATGGGCTGCACCTTCTTTGCACCACCAGGAATGCTAGTGTATATTCTTGGTCCTTGTGTGTCACTTTAACAATGCAGGTATTCTTGTTCCTGAGTATCCACTTGCTTCCACTTTAGATGGATGTATTTTGGGTCTGGGTCTGATTCTCTTGAACTCTGTTTCTGATATGACATTCGCCTGGTCACCGGTATCCAATTTAACCTCCATGTGCGTATCATTCACTTTGAGTGTCATCATCTGATCCTTTTTTTCCACTTTGTTTTCTGTCACTACATCCACATAGAATTGCTCAGTGTCATCTTCATCCACTGTATGGACTTTGCTTTGCTTTTGGGTATTATTTCTGCAGCATCGAGCATAATGATTACTTTTGTTACAGTTGTTGCATGTTTTGCCATAAGCCGGACACTTTTTAGGAGGCTGCTGCGTGCCACAATGACCACAAGTTTTTTCTTTAGTATCTTTGTTGAATGATGACTTTGATTTCTGTTTAATCGCAGAGGCATTATTCTTTTCATTGATACCTTGCAACTATCACCAACCAGCTCTTTTGCTTGCACTTTTACAGTCTCAGCCGCTCTGCATATTTTCAATGCTTTTTCCAGGTCAAGATTTTCATCTTTCAGGAGCTTCTCTCTTTGACCATTATCAGGAATACCGCACACAAGTCCGTCTTTCATTAACGAGTCTGTCAATCCTCCAAATTCACATGTCTTACTTCTGTTCCATAGCTCTGTTACATACTGGCGATTGTTTCTCCTGTCTTCTGAACATATGTGAAGAATCTGTGACTCTCAAATGTCACATTTCTCTTAGGTATGCAGTAAGCTTCAAAATATCTTATGCAACTTAATTTCGTCACTATCAGCAAACGTGAATGTATTATAAACTTAAAGTGCGTCCTCACCCACAACGTGCAAAAACACTGCCGCTTGCTTCTTGTCACATGCTTCGTCAAGTCCCATTGCCGATATATACAAAGCAAAGCGTTGCTTAAATCTCCTCCAATTTTCAGCCACATTCCCAGTAAGATGAAGGGCGGGTGGTGGTTGTAAGCTGTCCATGTTGTCTTCGCTAGTCCTCTTTCTCTCACGTCGAGTTAGCAACACGTTCTCTGATGAGCTGATGCATCAATATCGTTAGCTGGGTGGCTAATGTTAGCTCACTTTGGTGACTTGTCCTCGTCGTCAATATCTGCCTCCCTTACTTCACCTCAATACCATCTTCTGACACCATGTAATGTTTTCGTTTCGGTTCTCAATGACCAAACCGTTACTTTGAGGAGGAAGGTACTTTATCACACTTGGCTTCATCACATGTACAGACAGGAACACTTTCAAAACACGTCTGAGCTCCGCCATCAATCTGCTCCTCTTTTGCGAACGCCCTCTGCTGTCCGGAGGTACATACATCATTCATATAAACCAGTGACGTTAAGCAAATACAGCTATGTATTTTGCTGTTATCATTACAATCTTGTGCTTTTTTTTTCCTGTTTGGTCCTCATCAATTAAGTCTGTTACAAATTTGTTAAGTCTGTCCGAGATAATAGATGTGTATGTATATTTTATAATCTACATTCAGTAATGAGATCGATTTCTAAAACGAAAATAGAATACACCACGAGACACAAATCGAAATATGGCTCATCAATTTGTTTTAGATTCACGGAAGTTGTCACCGACGGCATTCTCCTGATGGTGACAGAGTAGCGCCTGAAGACGATATTGTGAACTGTGTTGTAATGCTCTAATTCTATCCTAACTTCAACAAAAGCTTTACACATGGAGAAAATTGTTGGTATGCTCTGTTAAAGTCAAATGTAGTAATAATAATAAAACAGTGGCGGAATGGTGGTCGACTGGTTAGCACGTCCGCCTCAAAGATCGTGGATTCGATCCCGGCTCCAGCCTCCTTGTGTGGAGTTTGGAAACTCTAAATTTCCCCTAGGTGTGATTGTGAGTGCGGGTGTTTGTTTGTCTCTGTGTGCCCTGCGATTGGCTGACAGCCAATTCAGGGTGTCTCCTGCCTACTGCCCGAAGACAGCTGGGATAGGCTCTAGCACGCCCGTGATCCTTGTGAGGGTAACCGGTATACATAACATACATACATACATATACATGGATAATAATCAGTGTTGGGCAAGTTACTTCTAAAATGTAATATATACATATTACTAATTACTTGCATATGAAAGTATTACGTTTCACCAGTGTTGGGCAAGTTACTTCCAAAATGTAATATTACATTACTAATTACTCGCATATGAAAGTATTACGTTTGCATCAATGTTTGCCACCCCATGGCTGTTCTACATGCTGACTGAAGACTTCACGTCACTTTTCATGGCTTTCAGAATCGGATTGTGGTGAAAAGTTATTCGGAGTAAAACACACTTCAGAAATACTTCATGTTAGAAATCTCACGTTGTTTTATCATTAGTAATTGTTGGCATTAGATAAATTCATTGAGTTTCGATGTAGTGCTGAGATGTCCCACACTGTGAGCAGGCATTGACCGCTCCTCGAGCGCTAAGTGTTGATAGCGAGAGACGTGCTTACTTTTCTTTTTCACCTTCGACACAACTAGCTAGTAATTTGTTCGTGCCAGCAAACTCACAAGTTGCAGATTTCCCGTGTTTCACCACGTTTGTTGTTGAGTGTAAATGTTAAAAGGTGAGTTTAATGTATTGTATGTATTGTTTGGCTGTTTAAGTACTTAATATAGTGAATTGTAATGTTTAGGCATATTTTTAACTAATAGATGATGTTGCTAGGTTATTCTTTGTCTGTGTTGTTGCAGACCACAATGAATAGACATGTCACGTGGAATACGGGCCTGTGTTTTCTGACAGGAGCACCCACATCCATACCTTGCCAAATAGAGTCAGCTGGAGACATCACACCTATCATATGATCCTCTCCGTTTTACTTCACATTATGTACAGTTCATACAATCTTGCAGCCCGAGTCAACCAGAAAATTGTTTCCAGTTTGGCAGGAGAAACGCAAAAGTTCCACTGATCTTGTTTCACAAGATGGGCAGTGGCTTCTTCTCGGGTCATAAGCGGAAGTGACGTACGAGCTGCCTCGCAAAAGTAGCAGTAATGTACTTTATTTTATTTTTTATTTAGTAACTCCGAAGATAAAAACACAACAGCCAGGGGGGTGACAAACATAGAGGCAAATAAATATATTACAAAAGCGTGACATCATGAGCAGGCGCGAAGGACCCGATCTAATCATCCATCCATCCATTATCTGTACCGCTTCTCCTCACAAGGGTCGCGGGGCGTGCTGGAGCCTATCCCAGCTGTCTTTGGGCAGTAGGCGGGGGACACCCTGAACTGGTTGCCAGCCAATCGCAGGGCACACAGAGACAAACATCCGCACTCACAATCACACCTAGGGGCAATTTAGAGTATCCAATCAACTTACCATGCATGTTTTTGGAATGTGGGAGGAAACCGGAGTGCCCGGAGAAAACCCACGCAGGCACGGGGAGAACATGCAAACTCCACACAGGGAGGCCGGAGCCGGGATCGAACCCACGACCTCTGAACTGTGAGGCGGACGTGCTAACCAGTCGACCACCGTGCCGCCCCGATCTAATCAGGACATTTTAAAAAATGTCACGTTATTTTACGTTAGAAGTAGGGGTGTAACAGTACGCTAAATCACATTTCGGTTCGGTTCGGTTTCTTGGAAACTTCAGTTCAGTATATTTTCGGAACAAAAACAAATTGATTTTTAAAAAAAATATGTTTATTTTGAAAAGATGACAAGTAAAAGGTATATTCTTTAGAAAAAAATTAATAAAAGTGAACTATTCGGGTGATATTCTAAGAAATTACTCCAGAATAAAAAATACACTAACAATAAAGCTCTCTTCATTTTGTAAATAATTAAGACACTGAAATCTTTAAACACTCAGCAGCAACAGCGTATGACACTTCTAAGTATTCAAGTTAAAGACAAGTTGTCATTACAGTACATGTATACACTTTTTCTGATGAAACCCCCCCCCCCATAAAATAACAGTTACAATTATTGCTAACTATATTAACTCTTTTTATGATGAAACACAGTAACTTTAAAGTCTGTGAAATTATATACACTTTTTACGACATGAAATCTTTGAATGTTCAACAGCATATTGTAACAAATTGAGTTAATCTGTGTTGTGGTCGGATTTGTGTTTTGCTGAGTTGGGATGTTTCCGAGATTCATGAATGCATTGTTCGGCTAGTGAGAGGAGCAGCGCAGAACGAAGAAGAGAGCTGTTGTACTTTGTACTTGGCTAAAAAGACTGCTTGCTTCCTCGCTTAAGAAACATTCAAAGTCGGATGATGTCGTTTTAAGTGTTATGTTAGACGTGCTTCATGCAGCATAGCCTCATGTATCGCCTCACGATCTCATGTAGCAATGTCGGCACACAATTTTGGGACTACCACGCATTTATGATCTATCACGGCTTCTGGCGTACTGGCTCCTCTTTTGTGCCGCCACTCTCCTCTTCTGCATGTAAATATAGCGCCCGTGCGTAAGCTCATGCTAATAATAAAAATTAGATACAGTACGCTAGGTGGACCGAACCAAACATGTCATACCGAAACGTATTAATACACCCACATGTATTGTTACACCCCTAGTTAGAAGTGAAGTTATTTACTACTTTCCTGTGATAAGTTATGTGATTAAGACGATATCGTGACCGTCTTGTGATGTGCCAATTTTATCTTAACTTCCACAAACGCTTTACACGTGAAAATTGTTGGTATCCTCTGGTAAATAAAAATTAAAATAAATTAAAAAATAATTTAATAATAATAATAATAATAAGAGAAGTAGTAAAAAAAAAAAAAAAACTAATGAAAATTTACTGATGAAAATCAGAAATACCTTTTGAATTCTGGTTGAACAGCTTTATTTAAAGAATACTAATCATAAACTTCTCATCTTCAGTCGCTAAGGCAAAACAATTTACTCACATTTCTGAGATTTAAAGCTGCTCTCTTGTTTCGAAATGTTCCTTTATACTTCCGCGGGCGAAACGCATCCGTTCTAGTGCTCACTGTGCACTTCTAGTGGGATTATGCATTGACGGTCATTTTGCGCATGCGTTAAATGCGTCAAATATTTTGCCGCAATCAATTATGAAATTTCATTACCGCCCGTTAACGCGGTAAATTTGACAGCACTAGTTATGTTATGGCGGCACGGTGGTCGACTGGTTAGCACGTCCGCGTCACAGTTCAGAGTTTGTGGGTTCAATCCCGTCTCCGGCCTCCCCGTGTGGAGTTTGCATGTAATCCCGTGCCTGCGTGGGTTACTCCAGTTTCCTCCCACATTCCAAAAACAGGCATGGCTGGTTAATTGAACACTCTAAATTGCCCCTAGGTGTGATTGTGGGAGCGAATGATTGTTTCTCTCTGTGTGCCCTGCGATTGGCTGGCAACCGATTCAGGGTGTCCCCCGCCTACTGCCCGAAGACAGCTGGGATAGGCTCCAGCACTCCCCGCGGCCCTTGTGAGGATAAGCGGTATAGATAGTGGATGTGTGGATAGTTATGTTATGCGGCACGGTGGTCGACTGGTTAGCACGTCCGCCTCACGGTTCAGAGGTCGTGGTTTGGATCCCGGCCCCGGCCCCGTGCCTGCGTGGGTTTTCTCCGGGTACTCTGGTTTCCTCCCACATTCCAAAAACATGCATGTAAGTTGATTGGACTCTCTAAATTGCCCCTAAGTGTGATTGTGAGTGCGGATGTTTGTCTCTGTGTGCCCTGCAATTGGCTGGCAACCACTTCAGGGTGTCCCCCGCCTACTGCCCGAAGACAGCTGGGATAGGCTCCTGCGCGCCCCTCGACCCTTGTGAGGATAAGCGGTATCGCATGTTAAGCATGTTGTTATGCAGTGTGTGGACAATAATGGATCCCCATGACTGATTTAATTGTAAAAACATAATGAAGCAGAATAGCATATGTACTTTTTGAAAATAAAAACACTTTTTGTTTCTTTACTTTATTTGCCTTTTATTTAACCTACAAATGTGTCAGATCATTTTGCCTGACCCTATACCAGCCATTTTCTCCAAGTGTAGTTAGCGTTTGCGGCATTAAGTTGTAGATGGAGCATTACAGCACATATCGCTATCTCCTGGTCAGTATGAGAAATGTTGTCAGTGACAACTTCCTGGAATCTAAAACAAATATACGAGCGGTATTTCGATTTGTCTTGTGTTGTGCTGCATTCTATTTTTGTTTTAGAATTGAAAATTGATAATTAAACAGTTTTTACACTTTTCGTTACTCATTCCAGACAACAAACTAGAAAATAAATCTGTATTTCAATTTAAGTGTTAATATTTTAAAAGGAAAATCAAACGAGTCGTCCTAGATCGGATACATAGCCGATCTTTTTCAATGCGTTCGCGGTCTGAACGGCCAGGTCGCATCTATCCGACGTTGACGTCATCCGGAGCCCAAAATGTGCTGCACGTAGGCGGATGGAGCAGGGGGATCGAATCTACAAAGTTGTTTTGAGTAAATCTATCCATCCCATCCATTATCTATACCGCTTATCCTCACAAGGGTCGCGGGCGTGCTGGAACCTATCCCAGCTGTCATCGGGCAGCAGGCAGGGGACACGCCGAACTGGTTGCCAGCCAATCGCAGGGCACACAGAGACAAACATCCGCACTCACAATCACACCTTGGGCAATTTAGTGTCCAATTAACTTACCATGCATGTTTTTGGAATGTGGGATGAAACCGGAGTACCCGGAGAAAACCTACGTAGGCACGGGGAGAACATGCAAACCCCACACACAAACTCCGCCCTAGCCGGGATCGAACCCACGACCTCTGAACTGTGAGGTGGACGTGCTAACCAGTCGACCGCCCTGAGTAAATCTGTCGAATTTATATTTTACTTAAATTTATTCCCACTTGAAACATGAAGCATAATGTGGACATTTATGGCGATCGTAGTAATTCAGCCACGGCTCACATCGATTCATTTTTTACGCTCGGTTGTGACGTGACGTCATCATTAGTGACGTCTCCATGAAATCAGATGTTAAAAGTGTCGCCTCATGAGTTTTGTTATAGGTGTTATTGCAGTACCACCGTGTGGAGATTGAGTGTCATTGCACTTTGTCACATGGATGTTCCCCCAGTTGTGAGCAGAGTCAGTCTGACGACGCCATCACACGACACCATACTTCCAACAATTTTCCCCAAATACTGTATTTATTTCTACCTCTTATCTAATCACTTGACTGTATAAATGCCGAGACAGGCTGGACCACATTTACTTCCGCAAACACAACGTCGAGACTTGGGAGTGACATCGTCTCTTCTTCTGCACATGTGCATTACTTTGGCGACGCATGTGTTCATACAGAAGACAAGACCCAGGTCGCATTTATAATGTAATATGAACGCTTACGCAAAAAAAAAAAAAATCTGATTTTTAAAAAAAAATCCGAATTGACCATTAAGACCTGCGGTGTGAACCTAGCCTAAATGTATGGTGGCAGAGCATCAAAGTGCTCAATGTAACGCAAATGTGCGGAAAATTGAAGCTTCCCCCGATTAGTTTGGATGCGTATTACTAAAACCTGCCACCTGGGTTTTGTAGACTTCCGAATTAATTCTTCAGCGACCATCATGCGTTACATCATCAATAAAGACTGTTCCAGAAGCAGCCATGACATTATCTCCATCATGCTTCAAAGATGAGCTTGTGTGTTTTGGATAAGAATGCCTAGATTGATCCCACAGTGGGGAAATTTTCATCATTAGCAAATCCTCTTTCTCCATACTTTGGGCTTCCCATCACTTTGGCAGAGGTCAATCTTGGTCTCGTCAGTCAATAAAAAATATTCCAAAATTTTTGTGGCTCATCTTTGTACTTCTTTACAAAACCCAATCTAGCCTCTTTTTGCTGAAGATTGTTTTGTATCTTGGTAGTATGGCATGTGTATTTCTTCTTTCAAAGTCTTTTTTTGATAATATAACTCATGGTCGCAGCACAACAACTTCTGACATCTACAAAACCATTTTGTCTGGCAATTTACAGAAAAATGCATCCAAACAACAAAAACAATGGAATTGACCTGGCCATTCCGATACTTTTGGAGGGGTCTGGAGGAAGCTCAACCCCTACTCTTATCAGCTTCAGCCAGCATCTTACCAAAGTCTTTTGCTTTTGTACTTGGGTTGATATACACATTTGGGACCAAAGCATATCCATCTCTGGGACACAGAACCCATGTCTCCTTCCTGTATGGTATGATGAATGGACATTCTCATGGTGTATAATACCGCCGTATAATTGTTTGGAAAATGAACGTGTCACATTCAGGCATCTGAAAAATGCTCCCAACGATGAACAAACTTGTAGTGTGTAGCTTGTAGTAGGTTTCAGGTGTGCCTTCAAATACACCCATGGGTATGTCTCTAACTCAGAATCATCAATGCATCAATCAAATCAGAATCTTCCAAAGACATGACATCCCCATTCTGTGTTTTCTCAAATCGGTTAAAGGCATAGTAATTGTACAGTATGTCAACTTCTAATTTTGAAAGAAAGTATTGAAAAACTGTTTAAAAAAAAAGGCTTCTCTCATTATTCTGGCATTTAGCAAAATTATTTTGGTAATTGTAATTGACCTTAAACAGAAAAATGTTCGTCTAAATTTCATGTCAGAGAGTAAAAAGTATTTTTATACAGTGGATATAACCGTAAATGGTTTCAGCTCCTGTATGCGTGTCAGTGGCTAACCAATAAGACGGTGCCCTAGCTGAGTCACCTTGAATGTAGCAATATCTACTGGCCCTGGTCTTTGATGTCTTATTTCGTTGGCCCGTTGTTTGTTCTGTAATTGCCCCTAGGCCCCCTTCTGTACTTGTCTAATTGTCCTATAATGACTTAATAAATAGCATCATATTATATCTCAAGTTTAATATTGGTGAAAACAGTTTAGAGATTGTCTCCAACCATTACATTCTAGTTAAGGTATTCTAAAATGTTTGTATACTGTCAGGAGTAAAGTCAGTCAATGTAATTCTTAAGGCCTCTACACAGTAATCATTCTGTCCCGGGGGCGGAACAAGTACGTCCCACCGTCCCTGAGGGCCACCCATTTTCTGGACTGGGGACGACAAGTTTTAAAAAAAGGGATGGACTCAGCAAGAACGGAGGTGGATTTTAGTCCATTCCACTAATCGTCCCTCGTGTGTGATGTGGTTGCGAGGCGGCCAAAGTTTATCTCGACCTACTCGGCGAAATGCGCAAACGACAAAAATTGCCTCATAACGCTTCAAAAGTGTCACTAATTACCCAACTGCGCATACTTACTTGCATTGGGAATGCTACGGCAGGAACGCTGTGCACTGCACATGTTCAATCTGCACGGAGCAGAGAAGAAAAGGAAGAATGACAAGAAGAATGAGATGAAGAAAATGGAGAAGAAGGAGCGCTGGCGTTTGACCGCAGGAAATTTGAAACCTGATACTGCAGCCGCTTCATTCGCGCACATCGGAGAGGGGAAGGGCTTTGCCTGGTAGAAGACGACGACTGGCAAAACAAAAAAAAGGTTTCGACATCGCAATCAAGTGGCCGACACTGTGCTAAATCTAATGCAAACGAAATAGCCGTCTTGGTAAAGTTCAACAGCTGTAAAAAACGGGAGAAAGAAACTCAAAAAATACCAGGTATGTCGTCGCTCACGGTTCTCCAAGCCTGGTCTCTTTTTTTTCTTGTCCCGGTAGTGGTAGCTCGGGATGTCTACAAACCGCATCGATAATCTTTTACTCCATTTTGCGCTCTCCACAAGACCCGCAGAGTGTACAGGACGCTCCCCGGTGCTGGCCGCTGTGAGGCGAAGAGGGAAAATGGTTCATTTGTTTTAGCCACGCCAAATGGGTGGATTGTCAGTGCTTCGCTCCGCGTACCTCCGCTCCAAACGCATCATCCACGCCGTCACGCGTCCAACCGCACTAACTACATCGACTTCAATTGAATGGCACTGACAGATTAAATTGAACATTCACATGTGGCAGCACCAAAACTGCTCCTGCGTTTCTCCACATACACATCTCACGTGGTGTTCCAGTTGGCGCCCCGGAGGCAGAGGGGAAACCAGCCATCTAATCAGCAACTCGCAGGGCTGACCAATGCAAGCGTTCCCTGGACCGAGCGTCTCCGCCCATCCGTTCAGAGACTGACCTCTTTCACGTCGGCTGCATTGACATATAAACAATGACTGCTGATAAATAAAACTCTCGACTCCCTTACTTTGTCTCCTTCCACACATACAATGTCTGGTGGCAAGTGGTTCGTCAAAGAGTTAACCCAGAAGTTGGTGCCCATAAAGTAAGTGGATTTGAATAGTAAATTAGCGAGCTAATAAGCTTTAAATAAACCTCTGCCGTTCGCATCTCTCCTGCGTTATGCATGGATGCTTTTTTTTTTCTTTAGTGGGTGGGGGCGGACGTAAGAACGGAACCACTTTAAAAGGACGAGGATGAACTGGGTTGGAGAATGACAATTTTTATGAATAAGGACAAAGGGACGAAGCCAGAAGGGTACCAAAGGGGTACCCAGGTCGCAGAACGAGTACGAACCGGTAAAAAAAGGGTCACGCGCCCAGGTCTGCCTATCCGACGTTGGCCGTTGTGGCCAATGGTCGCATCAGGCTAATAGTCGGCATGTTGGACCGGAAAAGGAAAAGAACACACTGCAAAATGGAGACGCAAACTACTCCGGACATTCTGCACATGTGTGAAAGGTAGTACCCCTCCATGCCATCGGAGTTAGTATATTTATTAGTGCAGTCAAGGGTTAATATTAGCAGTCAAGCGACTAAAATCTTTTAATTAATCGCAAAATTTTCCGTAATTGATCGTGATTAATCGTATTTTTCAGCTACAATTTTTTACAAAATTTGTAACCGATATTTTCTGAAGTAAAATCATGGAATGGGAAAAAAAAAAAGTATATTTTGATTGTTGTAATAGCTTTCTTTGATCCTTGAATACAAGGTATTCACGTGCTTTTCCTGGCAAACATAACTGTTGCACGATGCACCAAAGACGTACAACTAATATGGTATTTGAATTTGGCTTTGCAAAGTGCGCAAATTATTTTGGATTATTTCTCCAAGAGCCGTTGAGCAACTTAATGAAGTAAAACTACGTAATAGGCCATCTTTGCAACAGTGACTGTCCTCTAAATTTGGCTGCAAAGTGAGCAGAGGTCAACTGCTACTGCTTTTTAAAGTAAACTCAAGCATAAAAATAAAATCCTACCTGGTATAACAGTTGCATATTCCCATTAGTTTGCCTTTCATCACTCGATCGGCGTGGCCTTTGACGGCGATGTCGAGTAACGGCGACCTTTCTTGAATTTGAGTGATTAATTAGCCTTTGCGCTCTTCTGTCCAGTCAGACATTTTGTCCATAGATGTGAAGAATGAGCCAAGTCCATTTCGTTCTTGAGGAATAGCTTCAATTTTCATAGTTTGTCTGCTTTCGTCACTTCCCGTTCTTCTCCAGTGCACTGATTTTCTAGCTAACAGCCAATCACAGTGATCATTTGCACAGCCCGACCCGATTCTACGTTGAATCGGCCGAATATGCCCCCCAGATTCCCCAACAATGGCTCAGATTTTACGACGTTGCACGCTATACCAAACAAACGGCGTGTGCCGACTTTCCGACGGCCAACCGTGTGTAGAGGCCTTTAATAATAAAACAGTTAAAAGTTCACTTTGCCTACAAATTCATCTGCAATTAACAAATTCATACTGAAGACATATTCTCAAAGGTCTTTAAAAGCACAGAGCTGCACTCTTTGCTTGCGGTACATAGCAAGCAGTGACAAGTCGGTGAGCACACTGAGCTCATGTTGCCGGTCATTTGACTGGGAGAAGTCATCTGGCCCTTCTCCACAGCCACCTTTTTGTGGATGACTGGGGTAACCTGGGTGGACCATGAGTTCTGCTGTGACCACCCGCTCTTCAGGACTGGACGCAACACAGGAGGACATACTCGAGGCACTGCTGAGGGCCCTCTGAAGGTTGGAGACAGACATGTTCTGTCCTACTGTGGTCAGTCCCAGATACACTTCTGGCCACCTGTGAATATGGAAAAGGATTGACTTTGTCATTTTTCAGACTGTTTAGAAATACAAGTTACTGCATTGACAATACAAATCAACTCCATATTTCGGTTGCTAAGACGCAGAGGTGAGGATTCCCATCTGACTGACGGGCTGGTCTGTCTATCCGTCACTGACGGACGCTTGTTTTGCTGACATTAGATGTTAGATGAGAAACTTTAAAAAAAAAAAAAAAAAAAAAAAGGCGGACTAAGCACAGACGGAAGCGGATTTTCTTCCGTCTGTGTAACCACTAAACTGGTCAAAGTCCCGATGGACCTCACAGTCCATCATTGATGGATGCCCGTTTTGCTGACGAGAGTGTGTTGTTTTGACGGCATGCTTCCTTGAGTAGACTGCATTGACTGTATATACAATACAATATAATACAACAATTTTATTTATATAGCGCATTTCATAGGAGCTAGAGCTGTAACAAATCACTTTACAAACAGTACAATAAATAGAACAAAAAAATAGAAGGCTGTGATACATGTATTAATAAATATAGATATAAGTAATATATGAGCCCCCCCCCGGACCACGCCAAAAAATTCTGTGCACTCACAAACATTATTTAAAGACCATTTAGCTGGCTAATTTTCTGTGCACATCCACTTACCGGCTGGCAGTATCGTGAGTGGATTGAATTGTTTACAATTGTTTAACCAAGATAGCATTTAGCTGCAACACAAGCCTGTCGGGATGTGATGAAGATGATGATGCCGACTGGAGCAAACCAGGGGACATCAAGAGAACATTTAAGATTGAGTAATAATGCTATACTATTGCGTTTTAACTTAAGATGTTTTCATTTTTTATAAGCGGATTTGATAATGGATGGATGGATGGATGGATAATATAATTATTGCAAAATAACATAATTATTGCAAAATAACGCAAGGTTATTTTAAGAGGAAACAAAGACTTCCACTTCCGGGTTGCTTAAATGTATACGCTGGTAGAGATTTTTATGGTTTAAACAAGGACATACTTCGCAAGCAAAGGCATAAGGTATTAAACCTGAACAGTTAGTTAACAAAACTATCCCAGATTAGACACACTAGACAGGCTGGTCGTGTTTCTCACAGTGAGGTGAAATGGCTGACTCCTGTAGCATTATCCATGGTATTACATGTGTTGAACCACTAGAGGGCAGAATATGCATGCGCAATGTGACTACTGGGAAGCACATAAAAAGCGTTGTGCAGGCAATTAATGAAGGCAGCTCCGTAGAAGAGAACATGCAGTTACTGAATATTTATTTGCATTAGCTTTAGCACAACTAAAGCTGGGTACTCCTGGATCAGCGGACAGTCAAGCGACATGCTGATGTCACTCGCCGGTGTGCTGGCTCTGACGCTGCTTGCGCTACTGGGTCTCATCACTTGTCATACTAGTAGAACTTGCACTGTATCTACCTCCTGTTGAAAAATCTCCTGCACAGTTGGGTAACTAGTGGCGCGTTTGAAGTGTTCTGAAGCGTTTTTTTGTAATTTGCCCATTTCGTAGAGTCGGTTGAGATGGACTTTGGCCGCTTGAGGTTGGCTCTAAAAAAATGTTTTATACATCTACAAGCATTTTCAGTTTACCTATCCGACCACTTAGCCCAGCTGCCTCGGGCAGGTAGGATGGTCAGATAGGTGGGCCACAGCATGTATATTGTAACGACAAAGTATTATTTGATTTGCGCACATTGGTCCCTACTCATATTCTCTCACTTACTCGCTTGCATTCTTTCTTTGTTTCTGTTTCAGTCGGGGACAAACATGGTGGAGAATCTTGTTGAGTCCAACAAATCGAGCCATAACCCATATGTCCAACACCTAAAACTTTGTCAATGTGTGGGCATTTATACAAATAGTCTATAAAATGCAACGAGTGAAATCCAACATGGTATATTTTCTTGAAAGTAGAATATAGGATTGTAAATTGAGTTTTTAACTTGCAGCGTTTGCAGGCAATCAGCTCAACTTCATGTTACTGTTAATTGTTACTTATTGATACGGTTACAAGTTAGATGTTTTGCACTGTTACTCTTAACTGTTTTTGTGACACCGAATTCAATTTCTTGTTCTTGAATTAATATATTTTGTTATTGTGTGTAGTTGAGCAGTTTTATAGGTGGTAATAATAATCCAATCAATATTTTTAGAGATTGTGCTGTAGCCTAATATATACAAATTGAATTTGAATACTGTATTGGTTAATATGACCACGCATTTGGATAGATTGCTGAACAAAAAACTGTAATTGAAACAACCGCGAATTGTAGTTGATTTGACCCAACATTTGGAGATGATAAATAACAAAAACACGTAGTAGAAACAACTTTGAACTATAGTTAATTTGACCGAATAATTTAGGTCAAACATTTAACTCACCTGTTGTGTTAAATCGACCAACTCATCCTGCTGGGTCAAATTACCTGCTATTACATAAGCTATGGATGGTGCTATAATAACCCAGCGACTGGGTTAAAAATGTTGTCAACCCTGTTCTTAGTGTGTATGGTAGTTTGTTAAATGGAAAAATGTTGAGATTTTCTCATTACACAAGTTAACCAAAATTGTCATTACCACAAACACACATACAAAAATAATGAAATTTGGCACAGTTGAGTACTGGTATCCATTCCCAGCTACCAGGAATCAATAGTGTACAAGTTCAAATGTGAAAGGTAAAGAAAGGTCCCTACTCGTGGACCATGCCATAAAATATTAACAGGATAAGCGGTCCAGAAAATGGATAGATTGATTTATTTTTTGGAAAGCTACAGGTACGGGGTAATAATATAGTTATTAAAACTGTGGTTCATGTAAGATGATAAGAATATGGTGACACAAAGACATACGCATGAGTAGAGTTTCTTTACTTAAGGTTGATCTTTAATTTCTAGTGGAGTCATGCACCACCTAAATGAAACACTCATACCTTACATACCTTATTCCATAACGCCTGAAAACAGGGATGGAGTCTAAAGCGTCTTTCTCCACCTGTGCGTAGAATCTTTTGAGATGCGCCGGCAGCCACTGGCAGCTGTGTAAACCTGGCTCCACTGGAACACGAGTATATGGAATTCTGTGATCTGACAGGACCTGTGCAAACACCTCACGGACTTCTACAACACAAGATCAGAAATGATTCATTTCACGAGGCAGCATTTTTTCACAGACAAGCTGCGATACCAGAGGCGTTGAAAGTATTCTGGCTGTGGTGACACAAATGTTACGCCGTACAGTATTCAGGGTCTCTAATTTAAGATTTGGAGGTGACCACATAATTTTTGAATTGCCTTCGGTTCCAAAACCTCTGACATCATGAAAACTGTTATCTGAACAGCATTGCAACTGTGGGTGTCACGTTTGATTGCAATAGTATATCAATGGCAGGCAAGTTGGAAGGTCTCTCCTAAAACTAGCGGAGAACACAAGAGGCGCTAGAAATGACATTTTCTTTCCTACGGTAATAAGTTGGATAATTATGTGGCTTTTCAAAAAGGTAAATATATATTACTCATTGATTCCAAAACCTTGCATTCATTCAACTATCAGAACACAACTGCTTAAAACTAACATTGCACCCTAATGCCTATTCACCCCTGCATGTTGAACACTTTATCCTTGAACTTCACCTAGTAAACAGGGCCGCCTTTACCTACTCATGAACAACATTTTGAACATGTTCAAAATTACCATGCGACAAGAAAAATCCATACAACTGTCGGTGAACGTCTGGCGAACGTTTGCAAACATTTGCAACATTGAACGAACTCTGACGTGGACGCGACATTTGCTGCCTTTGAAAACACTGCAATTGTTCAATGCTCAGTAGCATAAAGGACTTTTCTGAGATACTCAACTTATTTTTCAACATTGACAAACATATCAGCATGCATAGTCATGCATTTTATACATTTTAACAAATAGAATAACCAAAAAATCAAAAGGTTTACACACTATAGTTTTTTATAGTGCATTTCCCAATCACTTCTATGAATTAAAAAATTATATATTTTAATAGTATTGCACTGAGATAACCAACAACTACTGTACTACACTTAAACAGATTAGCACACGTGGCGCACTCTTGCGCCTACAACACTTGCTCAGATCCCAATTGAATGCCTTCCGTTCCGATAGGCCCCCTAGACATAGCTCCATGCTTTCTTCCGCACTCACCATTTTTCTTCTACATTTGTTTTGATCTACCGGTATATAGTCTTAAAACAACAAATGTGGCGGTTGCTTGGTCTCAGGCGTTGACATACACAATGTCTGCTATCTGCCCTGTACTGTGAAAGATGAGAACAATGTGAATATTTGACTTACCTTGCAGTATATGGACATGTTGATGTCCATCCATGTGATGAGGCAGGTGACCTGTCAGTTCTCTGAAAAGCCTGATCTGGTCTCTCAGCTCTAGCTCCACCTCAACACAGAAAAAAGGAAGACTGAAGTGGGAAACAAAATGCACTCTGGTTAATCACAGAGATCACACAGTTGGTGCAGTAGCAAGAAGTGATTGCTTGTTGAAGGAGAAGCAGGGCAAAAACTCAACATTGAGGCTGCCAGGACCAGAGAGATGGCATGGCAAGTAATCGGAGCAAACCACTAATTTACAATGTTTTTAAGCCCTCATGTAAAAATGATTTGGACAGAGAGGATTTTTTGGGTGTTTTTACTGCAGATTTTTTATTTGGCATAAGAAGACTAACAATGAGGTACAAGGTACAAAGATAGGACAGCAGAGGTGAAGAGGGATATGGCAAAGGCTAAAGTGTATGATGTATGAGAATTTTCACACAAAGGAAGGAGAAAAGGAGTTGTGCAGATTGGCCAGGCTGTGGGATAAAAGTGGGAAGACTTTACCAGCCTCGGATGATTCAAATTAGGTCAATTTCATTGATATAGCGAAAATTCACAACAGAAGTTATTTCAAGGCAATTAGCAAATAGAGCTGGTCAAGGAGGATCAGGAGTAAATAAAGACGCCATGGGAACTACTAACCCAGGGGTACTCAAGTCCGGGCCTCAAGAGCCCCTATTCAGCCTGTTTTCCATCTCTCCCTACCTGAACACACTTGATACAAATGATCACAATCGTTATCAGGCTTGTGCAAAGCTTGGTGTTGAGCGGATCATTTGAATCAGGTGTGTTAGGCAGGGAGAGATGAAAAACAGGCTAGATAGGGGCTCTTCAGGACCAGACATGAGCACCCCCACACTAACCTGTCTAGCAGTGATATCACAAAACACCTGAATAAATGCTTGTATTGTAGAGGATGTGGCTGTAACCGCATCACAGCGTAGAGTTATCAATTATGCACAGCAAATAAGGAAGGTAATTTAAGTGTTTAGTAAGTGTCTAAAGAGAAAATAATATAACAGCTCTTAAGGCCTACTAGTTACACCAAGTCGGTAAGCGTCGGATTGCGCCGTCCGACTGATGTAGCGAACACCGTCGAAACATCGGACACTGTCAGGAAGCGTATGGTGCGTGTTTCAGCACGTTGAATCGGCGTTGTGAGTCGGGACATTTGGTCACTCTGATTGGCTGTTAGCTAGCGAATCAGTGCACGGGGCAAAGAAAAGGAAGTGACAAATGCGGATGAGCAATGAGCACACCGTTTTTGCCTTAATCTTCTTCTTAATCTTCAAGTAAAAGAGCAAGGGTTGACAATGTATGCACTTCACGATACTGTGTCAAGAGCATGAGGATAGGGTTTGCTTCGCGTGGGAGTTCATCATGAGCGAAAAATATAGCTGAATGCGGTATTACGTTTTTATAATCCGCCCTGGCCAATAGCTTTCCAGTTGGCTTCTAATTGGTTTGTATCATTTTTTTGTATGTCACTAACAGTCATTCTGTACAATTTGTCTGAATGTTTTCAGACTTATCTAGTCTTGTTGAATTTTCTATATTTACTTTCTGAAGAGTCTCCTGCCCAATTGCCTTCTTTGCCACAGTTTCAGCAACCTCCTGCATTTAGTTTTGAAGAAGCCACAACCACTGCCACGTCCTCTCCCTCTATTTCTAGAATAATGCACTTCCTTTTCTCTTTCATTACACCAAAATGTCTCGCTTTACCTCACTACATTTAAAAAAATATATATTTTGCATATCTAGCCTGATTTATGAACTCATCCAAGCTTTGAGAGGCTAGGTTTACATCATGTTTCTTAAACCACTCTTTAACATCTGTTGTGTAAGGTGTTAAACTTTCCACTGATTTTATTAAACCACTCTTTAACATCTGTTGTGTAAGGTATTAAACTTTCCACTGATTTTTTTTCTTATTTTGACCAGGGGTCAGTAAACAAGAATTGTTCTGCCTTCTCTTTCTTTCAGCTTTATATCGTCACCCTCTTAAAAGTCCACTTGATTGGGCTGAACATCAACACTTATATAATAGATCTGTATGAAAAAAATACCAGCACTAAAATTCACCCTTCTATAAGAATCTGTAGTGATTCATGGGCTTTTTTTGTGATGACTAAAGCTGCAAATTGGCACGCCCACTTTTGGGGCGTGTTTTTTTTTCTCCATCTCAGGCTGTCTATGTCATCACAGGGAGGCAAGCATTGTTATCTGTGTTGTTCCTTGTTTTGGTTTGTCACATTCTGTTGCCACCTAGTGTCTGAAAGTGATTGCCACTAAAATTCATTTTCCATATTCCTACTGTCATGTAAAGTTGAAGTGATGTTGTAAATCTATATTGGTTAAAGCCCTAGTACCATAGGGAGTAAAACGCCTAATGTGCAATTCCATATTTTAAACGCTATATGTCGACATTAATCATTTGACTACTGTACACTTGCCAGCTCGGATAATCCTGTATAAAGTTTTCAAGCATAGAACCTAGTAAAATAAACATACCAAAGTCAATGCCCTTACTATTATTCGTTTGATGCCTATGCAAGTGTTTTTCACTTATTCCCCTAGTTACCTAAGGTAATTAGTCCCCAGTGACATGAGCACAGATGTGCTACAGGTCTAGTCTACATGTTGAGATAAAAACAGTAAAATGTTGCTTAAAAACTGCTTTGTGTATCAGATAATCCGTGTGCATTTGCTCTCTAAGGATGCCACATGTGATGTGAAAAGAAGTGAACAAGAACCAACCTGTTGTTTAGGGGAGAATGTGGCAATAAGTATTGTATCTATATGTTATCCATTATATCGCTTGCTTGGATATACAATATTGAGTACTCAGATTGTTTTATAAAATCATGTATGTTTTAAATAAGTGTTTTAGATGGTCATAATGTTGGTGTGTGTTCGAGCACCTGTTTGTCACAAACATGTTGACTGCTATTCACTTTCAAGTACCGTGTTCGTCACAAACATGTTGACTGTTATTCACTTTTGAGCACCTGTTTGTCACAAACATGTTGACTGTTATTCACTTGGGAAACAATGTACATGTTGTTCCTTAGATAATGAGGGGTTTGCTAAAGTTAGTCCATAATTAAGTGAGCCTAATAGAGAACTGTTTACAAAGAATGATCAAACCAACACAGACTTTTGGGAAGATGATGGAAAAACACTGGCTCATCAAACCCACTGAGAAAAACAACTTTGACGCTTGCGTGGTTAGCTGAAGGGATAACGCCTAAACTATGTTTTTCTCAGTAAAAAAAGCTTTAGCACATGCGCAGTTAATGTAAGAGCCTCCCAAAAAACAGAGGCTATAAAAGAGGGAGCCACAAAGGCCCCGCGCCTTTTTCTTTCCCCCTGCCGCGGTTACAAAAAGATGCTTCGACGAGGAGACAATTTTGCATTTTTCTTGGGACACTTTTCCAACTCCCAAGCAAGAAGGATTATTCCTCCTCTTTTTTGGACATAACCAAAATACTGCTTCAATAAGGTAACTGAACAGAATTCACTTTATATCGCGCGCTTAGAAAATTGGCCAGTCGAGCATTTTAATTTCTTACTTACCAACAGTTCCTTATTTTAATCAGGTTTGGGGTGATTAAGACTTGATCACTCTTGAGAGCTCACTTAAATTAAGACTACTATTTAATCATTTTTATTCCCTTTTCCTATTATCACTATTATTCCTTGTTTTATTATTTTATCCAATGTTATACCTGACTTTAACATTAATTTTTGATTTTACATTTCATCCTATACTATTAAGTAAATCATCATTATTACTTTTATGACTGAATTAAACTCATATCATGTAATACAACTTATAATCATCCAATTTTCTTGCTTATTGACTGTATTCTACTTTTAAGGAATTTATGGCTGATAAGCAATTATTGTTTGATTATTTACATTATTAAATTAAATTTTATAAACTTATTTTAATACTATTGATGTCATTTTACTGATTTATTTACACCACGTAACCTTTGTTGAATGAACGGCTAAGACCTTACTGATAAAAGGTCTCGTTACCATCCTATGAAATTAATTAAATAGCTTACTCCGGCTAGATTTAAAACAAATCCATACGGTTTTAACAAAGACTGTTAAACTTCCTAGGTCAATAACAAATGCAATGATTCAAAATGAGTAGGAAGCTGCCGTAAAAGTATAGTAGTCATGTTACTAATTCTTAATTCTGTTACTCATTAAGAATAATTAAATGACTGAGAATCGGATTGGCTATATAAATCCAAAGGCAGTTAGCAACCTTGGCGAATTCCTCTCGACACCGGCTAGAAAACTCTCCCGTGCCCTCGCGCATTCGCGTTAGAACGAGCAAGGGTTAAGGGGAAAGTAAGACCCGTTGAATGGCGTAGTCGGTCAAGATTTTTCCCGATAGTCCTGCGGGTAAGCGGAATCTGGCACTACTCTTGTCCATTTCAAACTGTGAAAATATAAAAGCAGGCGGCAAAATATAAATTTATTAACATCAAATGTGAGCTCCTATGAGGAAAAACCACTATCACCTCCACAAAATCCAAAATATTGTCTTGATCTTTTTTTTTTAATTACCGGTTAGAGTGGACAATACCAGTAATGTGCATATGAATTTTAGTGACAATTGATCATAGTTTTGGGACATTTAGCGATGCAAACGCTTTATTTTCCCATACGCAGCCAAGCAACCATGGCTGTTGGCTCTCGCTAGCTCCTGCAGCTAGTCGAGGCAGAATTAGCTTTTGATTGCTAACAGTCAAAGTTAGCAGAAGGAGATCCTCTTCTTACCGGTTTCGTGTCTTGGACGAGCTGCTCGCTCATGCACCTGTTCGATCGGCATCACTGGTGCGGCAGGTGATCGCTAATAAGTGGCTAATTCGAGAAAATGGATGGAGGTATAAACTTTGAAAAGACATGGGGCTCCGTTTCACGGAGATCCGCCGTCCAGGCAGCCAAGAAGCTCTGTGTCCACCTTCAGTCAGCCAGCCAGGAGCACCGTGTTTGGTACAGGGGAGGTCTCGTTGCCGCAAACGCTTTAATTCTGTCCAGCCAGAGATACAGCGGCGTCGCCGTGCGAGAAGGGCCGGCCTGTGTGCCCGTCAATTTCGGATCAATACAAGCTTGTCGAAATGTTAAAGTTGGACTTGGAAAGATTGGACTGGACTTGGTGCCACGCAGGGGTGGACCTCGGAGAAAAAGTAAGTCAAGCTAACACTTTAAATGTAATCTAAAACAACCTATGAGCAATTCCGATAATGAACAAGCTTCTTGAAACGCAATGTGTTTGAATATCTTAGTGACTTATGACATGAAACGGCGTATGTGTCATGAAGTGCACCTCAGCACCAAAAAGAAACCCGCAGAAAGCAAACAACTTATGCCCGCTTCGTTTAACCAGTCTGGGGAAGTTAAAGCAGACAGAGAAAATTTTAAAAAAATTACTGAAGCACTCGGCCTATACTTAGCAACATGTATGTGCCCATATGCGGTAGTCGAGGAGCCAGGTTTCAAACATTTATTAAACATGCTGAAGCCCCGTTACAATGTTCCATCCCGGGCGCATATTAGCCAGACTTTGGTCCCTGCCTTATACAATCGCACAAGAGCCATGGTGGAGTATTAGCTGTCCTCTGCACCCTAACTCTTAACTGCACCCTTAAAAATGAAGTTACCAAAGTTGCTAAGTTGGCAAGTGCTACCTGACTATCTGCTACCTCAGTCTATCCATACAAGAAAGGGAGCTTTCCTGTGTTTAATCTTTATTATTATTATTTATGAACAACCCTAATGCGCAAGTTCTAATTCTGTTTTGTGCATTTATAATAGGGAATGTTTTTGTTTTATAGCAAATTGAATTGTAACTTGCTCTCTGTTAAAACTAAATAAATTAAAAAAATAAAACTAGTCTTATGCATCTGAGGCGTTTTGCTATACCAAACCCGTACCAAACCGTAACCCCCATACTAGGTACGTACCGAACCATGACTTTTGTGAACCGTTACACCCCTATACAGTAAGTATTCCCACCTACGGACCTCTGTCAAATGGAAATTCCCTCACCCGGAAAAACAACGTATGCATTAAATTTTCTACTCCTATATTACATTAACGATCGATTCCTGACAACGGAAGTTCCGGTATCCGGAACCCGGAACCAATAGCGAAGCCCGCAGTAGCTCAAACTCAAGCAGTCCCCGCTCTATACTACGGAAAAACTTTGACCGCTCTGCCATCATTAGATCAAACGGAAATTCCCTCACTCGGGGAAAAAAAACGTATGCATTCTATTTTCTACTACTATATTACATTAACGATCGATTCCTTACAACTGAGTTCCAGTATTGTAACCAGAACCCGGAAGCCACAGCGAAGCCCGCAGTAGAGCAAACTAAAGCAGTTCCCACTCGAAACTATGGAAAAACTTTGACCGCTCCGCCATCATCGGATCCAAAACGGCGACATGTAAGTTACTTCTTTGGCATGCATTTTGTTGAAATTGCAAAAGATTTCAAATGAATTCATTTACATTTTCGTCTGTAGCTCATGGCGTCTAAACGAAGAAGAACGGTAATGACCGTGGACGAGAGAATGAAATGCATCTGATGAAGCGAAGCTGGCACAAAGTAAGAAACATCCAGGAGACACGGAGTTGGAAAACTTAAATCTACGAGACTTTGAAAAACAAGTAATACATTCTGGTTCAGTATGATTGCAGCAGTTTGCCTTCTCAAAGGAAATTGCTCGCGGCTCGACGGACGAACTACAGTGGCGTAAATTAACGTGTCTTTTTATATGCACAAGAATCACCAGACATCAGTGATGATCAACGGGACAGTTACTTAGCAACAAAACTGTATGATACGCAGACAAACATTTTCATACAGCAAAGACTCAAGCCAACACAACAACTCAAAATAGACTAATTTTTTCCTAAGTCTGAGAAAAAGCAACATTAAAATACAGTAGTTTACTGTAGTTAAGTATAGTACTCTACTGCATTGGTGTTACAGTATTTTTTTCAACAGTATTTGGACCATTTTTGTTATACTGTACTGTATTTTGTTCATATACCTGTACTTTATAATTATAAAATTTGTATTATTATTATATTGCTTGTGTTGTTAACTTGTTACCCATGTATTTTGTTAACATACTTGCACGTTTATACAGGACATGTACCGTAGTCGTTTCCCACATAAGGAAAGATTGGACAGTGCAAATATGATTCCTTACTAGAGAATACTTACTGTATAGTACTATCGAAAAGGAAGCTTTGGCTGTCCTATTGGTATTTTGAGGCGTACCTCAGTTCTAGCCCCGTCCCTACTATTGAGTTTTCTGACCACAACTTGCTTGTGTTTTTGAGTCGAATGCAAAACAATAATCAACGTTTGATGTGTTGGTCACTATTCGTGCAAGATTTTAACATCGAAATCCGGTATAGGAAGGGGCTAGACCAGGGGTCGGCAACCTGTAATAGTCAAAGAGCCATTTCGACCTGGTTTCCACGGAAAATGAAGTACTGGGTGCCACAAACACTTTTTGACATTAACCTTTAAAAAACGCCAGCTTTTTTTGAGTTCTCAGGCACCGCTAAGTTCAAGTTGTATAATACTTTATATCGCTATTGCACACTTACGTCCACATAATACTACCTACAAAATACATTCGATCGGTAATTTGACACTTGAATTGATTAACAGAGTACAAAAACCAAGCCATGCAGCGACATCCTAGTACTTCAAAGGCCGCGCTCATGTGAAGCTCCCATCGCGCCCCCAGCCATTGAAACGTCACACCAGCAAACACACCTGCCCAACACAATACATCTTCATTTTGGCTCCAACGCCTTCACAGAACACCTTCTTTCAGGTTGAAAGCCATGAGTGATACAGTCAATAAAACAATGATCCAACTAACCACGTCTAAGGTGCATATTAAAATGAAACAGAGAGTTTCGTCATGACACACTAGAGGGGGTCTTTTTGCAACGAAGCATCTCATCGATCCATATCGAAGAAGCCAACATAATCAAGTGAACCTTACTATTTTCACTCTTTATTGCTTAAAAAAAGGCTGCAAACAGCAAACGGCCGTGTCGCACAAACTTGCGGACGTGAAATCGTGCTTTATTTGAGTATTTGCTAGTTTCACCGCCTTTAATTGGCTAGAATTGCAAAAAAATGACAGACGAAGTAGGGACAGACCATTAGAATCGATTTGTGAAGAAAAAAAATAATAATAATTTGACCATATATGGACATCCTAGATTTCAGCCAACGGTGACTATATAATTTTATTTTAATATTTTGAGGTCACAATAATTTTACAATTTACATTTGTAAAATCAAACAAACGAACACACACAAATAAAATACTTAAAGATATTGTGCAGTTTTGGTGTTGCTGGCAGCAGGCATGTCAGAAGGCAGCCACGCATGCCAGCTGTTTCCTGTGCTATCAAACAACTCTGAGGAAGGCGAATGCTGATCACCGAAATTGCACAAAGTCTGAAGAAAGAAGTTCAAAATTTTGACTTAATAAGACATGATACATGTTTTTGAGACAAATAACATTCTAACCAATCAGTTTATCTGTGTTGTGGTGACATTAGTGTTTTGCTAAGTTGTGTTGTTTTCGAGGTTCCTGAATGCATCACGCGACTCGCTGGATTGGAGGGTTGTGCGAGTGAGAGGAGTGATCAGAAAGCTAAGGACCAGAGATGCGTGTGTACTGATTTTATTCCAAATGAGAGAGACGTAGGTTATGTCTATTGTTAATTCGAGTGGCGCGCATGAAAACACTTACTCCCGACATTTCGGAACAAACCGTCTTTACTGCGCATGTCTGTGACGTCATTATAGGGGTTTCTGTTATTCACAGAAGCTAGTAGAAGCAGACTGTTATTGTTTGTTGTTTGATTCAATAAAGTTTTGAGGAAAAAAAACAGCAGTGTGAGCAAAAGACGTGGCAGGCACAAGACTTAACTGGTACATTTGCAGCTCCGACGTAACAGCGCAAACGGGAAAAATATTACGAAATAACACTAACGTTTAAAGTAGCAATAGAGCGATGTCTTGTTTACACGGAAGTTGCTACAGCTCCTTCTTCTACTTCTGGTATATTTGGCCAATCTGCGCATGTCGAAATAATTCGTTCAGATCGAAAGTGTGATGCATGATGCAGTCCAAATCGGATTGTGTCCATGAAAACAGTTCATCCGTGACGGCAGTCGCTCTCTGAGCCATCCATCTTCCAATGCACCTGCAACTGTGTTGTGAGCAGTTTGTAGCCTGGTAGGAGGGAGAAGCCTTTTTTTTCTTCCTGTTTTCTCATGTTTATTAGTAGGAGGACAAGGTACGTTAAGCGTTTGTCCTTGATTTATTTTTTGTTGTAGACAGAATATAGGGTCCTTAGATTTCTTTTGTGTTAGCATATTTCTCCCTCTGACGTCAAAAAAATAAACTTCTTAAAAATAGTTTTCGGGCACAATGGCCTGCTTGTGAGATGGAGAATGGGGGAGCGTTTAATGAGGTTATGTTTTGGGTTCCCCGAGGCCAGGAACATAACAGGCCACTTTGAAACGTTTTCCTCCCACTCTGTAATCCCTTAAGGATCAGGAAGTTGCTTTCCATCTGTAGATATGAGCTTTTGAAAGTAGTTTTTGCAATCATTTACAGTTAGTCCGCTTGCGTACGCGTTCTCAAACCCTGCCATTCTGCGCCAACAATGCATGTGCATTCCGATGACATCACATTTGCTTTCAAACTTGGTAATGATGATGTACAGGAAGGCTTAGAGACTGCAGGAGAGGTCGGACTGAGATGGTTTGGACGTGCAGAGGAGGGACTCTGGATGTATCGGTATATGAATCCTAGAAATTGAGATGCCAGATATGAGAGGAAAGAGGAAAAACAGAAAGGAGATTTATGGATGTGGTGAGGGAAGACTTGCAGATAGAGGAGAAGATGCAAAGAAAAGGCAGCGATGGAGTACTCGCTGTGATGACAGCTATAAAGTTCGAAGCCAAAAGGGAAAGAGGAAAGAATGCTTTATAAACTTTTTTTTAATCATATTACCCTACACTTCAATTTGTAACTTTAATGAGCAATGCTAAAAAGTAAATTTTGTCTTGACTCTGGAGGGATAATGAGGTGATTAAACAATCACCTGAATGAATAAGGAAATAAATATGCGACTCTTCTCATAGTACCTGTTCCATGCTTAGCTGATGTCGTCCCAGTGCCTGACGGAAGCCCATCTTTCCATGGAAGAAGCCACGCTCGTTGACGAGTGTAGAGGCTTGTCGGAGGCTCTGACACACAGGGATGCCCTCTGACAGGTTGGCATGGAGCCCAATTGGGATGCTGTATCTAACAAAAAAAGTCCATTCTTTTTCAAAATCTCAGCTTTGGAGGAGACCTGTGCGGGGCTAACTGCTGTGAATGCTAAGTTGAAAGCTAAAACCTGTGACCACGAAGCGCGAAGCCGCCGCAACAACATTCGCATCATGTCATGGAGCAACGCATAACTTATCCGGACGTGATGCAGCAGCTGTACAAACGGGCTGAAACCTTCGCTTCTCTACCGGCTAGGCTGCTGATCACAATGGATAATGAAGAGAGAATTCGGCTGCAATCTGTGGAGGACGCTAAGGATTACCTTTCCACCAAACAGGCTCAATGACTCTGCACCCGATTATGGAACTATTTGCCTCGTCGGACGCCGTGTTGCCGGTTCTCACATGACAGTTCATAAACGGCCAACAAGCTGGCACAGCATTCTACTTGACTATTGCTGACTGCTAAACCTATGTTGTTTTTCACAATTTTTCGAGGGCCTTTATCTGGTTATTTTTCATGTTATAATATTGTTTGCCTTTCATATTTTAGAATGTGCGTATTTACGTATAAGTGCATACGTACTTAAAAATGTGTTTTTTCTTCGCAAGCCATTGAACAGGAGTGCTCATTTGTCTACACTGCAGAAGTCAGGGCACCAGGAGAAAATGGAGCCGTCCTCGTCCTAGCCGAGTCCCAGGAAGATCCCGCGTGTCTCAAGCGGACATTTTGATAAAATGTGCAACCCACAACACAATAAAACAATGGAAAGACACAAGTTTCACACTCGAAATCAAAAACAAGGATAGACTACTGAATCTTTCATCAGTAATTTGAGAATAAAAGACAAAAGTTGTCACTTTGGAGAGCTCACAGATGAAGTGATGTGATAGAATTGTGTGCGGTAATTGCAAAGGCAACCACCAAGCACAAAGAGATAAATGTCCAGCATTTGGCCAACAGTGTCACAAGTGTAAAAAGTTGCATCATTACAAAAAGTGCTGCAAGTCGAAGCCAGCAAATCACAACACAAAGAAAAAGTTTCACAAAGAAAAGCTAGTGAGGAGAGTTAAGGTCTGCCTTGGTGACAAGGAGCTTGGAAAGACAGCGGAGCGCCTCTTCTGAAGTAGTGCGCCCAGGCCAGAAGATAGTCCTGCTGTCAGAAACTGATGAGACTTGCTCATTCTCTGAAATTATTATTTGCCCAAGTTGTTTCATAACAGAAATATCACTTTCATTTTGAAATCATTTGTACTTTATGTAAGCTGAATACCCAGAGCTGGCATTCTGACTAGTGACGAAACAGTCAGCCTATCCCAATTTTTAGGCAATAAACAATAGACCGGAAACTTTTAAAAAAATAGTCGGACTAAGCATAGTCGGAAGCCCATTTTTTCTGTCTATGAATTGTTTAAAATTTTTTTTAACAATTTATACATCAGAAATAAGACCGAGAACACAACATACGATCAATCAAAACATGGCATTTTGATTAACATAGCGTTTGGGGAATCAGTTAGGCAGCAAAATCCACCCGTTTTTTTTTTTTTTTTTTCACTGTTTTGGCTGATTGGTGCTTCATTCACAAACGCTCTGCTTGTGTATGATCGCCAAACTTTATTGGACTTGCGATGCGGCGCTGGAAGTTCGGGTGCGTTTGAGCACAACTGGAAAGACATTGCGGCGGACCTCTTCCATCTCCCAGCATGACCACCGCGGCGAAAACGGCGCCGAGGCAAACGTGGTGGCAAGCTAGCGAGGCAAAAAAGGGAGCAGGTGCATGCTTCGTCCCCTGCTCGCTCCTGGACGCACGGATGTACTCCACCGCTGTGCCTCGCCTGGGACCCCGCTGCTGGCTGCTTGATACCCGTCGTCGGCTGCGCCGAGGATTTCCGGCTGCGCCGCCGCCTACCAAGCACCATCGGACGCGGTGTGAATCGCCAACTTGTCAAGGAGCTTCCCCGGGCCTGCCAATTGGAGGGGACACGCGCATCTGCTAATGCTTCCACAAGGATAGAGTTGTTGAACGCTCTGTCGTTGACGAACAAATGTTTTATCCTGAGGGAGCTATTTCTTTCCAACAACTTGGATTTCCTCTGCCTGACAGAGAGTTGGACTGACGCCGGTGAGTGCAGTGCGATGCTTGAACTATTACCATCTGCATGCACTTACTTATACGCGCTGAGAACTTCAGGCCAAGGTGGAGGAACGGCGACTGTTTTTAAAAACAAATTTAAATGTAAACAGTGTATATTCGCCACAGCGTTCAGCAGCTTTGAGGGCACATTCTTTGAAGTTGCCAGTGCCATCCCTGTGCTCTGCACTGTCATATACCATCCTCCCAATTACAACAAGGAGTTTCTGAATGACTTTTCAAATCTCCTCGCCGAAATCATGTTGCGAACTGATCGCATCCTGTTCATGGGGGACTTTAATATTCACGTGTGCTGTCCTGGCAACCCACTGGCAAAGGACTTTTTAAGACTCATTGACTCTTTCAATTTGGTGCAGTGCGTGGCTGGCTCCACTCACAAACAAGGACATACTTTAGACCTTGTCCTTTCTTATGGTCTATCGGTCTCAAATTTGAAAGTTTTGGACAATGTGCTCTCTGATCATAAGACTGTGCTCTTTGATGTAATGTTTTCCAGCGCTGTCAGAGCTAATGCTAGCGATCGCAAGGCCCGGGTTTTTAACCACCTCACTGCTAGTCAGTTCTCTGATGCCTTTGATGAGCTTTGTGTTCCCTCTTCAAACACAGAGGAGCTCAGCACTTGGTTCCATTCATCTTGCCTTAATATTTTGGACTCCGTGGCGCCATTAAAAATCAGGGGGCAAAAAATTAGACCGGAGCCATGGTTTAATGAGAGCACTCGCACAGCTAAACAAGAATGTCGCAGAGCTGAACGCAGGTGGAAAAAAAGACAGGCTGCAGGTCTCTTATCAAATCCAAAAGGACTGCCAGCGTCGTTACCAGAGAAAGGTGAAGGAGTCCAAGAGAGACCATTTGTCATGTCTGGTTCAGGCAAATCGCCAAAATCCACGTGCCCTATTTAAAACAATCGACTCTGTACTCAAGCCCCGTCAACCGACTTGCATGGACTCGTCCCCTGAAATGTGCGACAAATTCTTGCAGTTTTTCATTGATAAGGTTGCTACAGCTAGGGCTCTTGTTTCTAACGCCACATTTAACCCCTCTGTCCAAGTTCCTTGTTCAGCAGTGTTCGATTCGTTTGAGCCGGTTTCTTTGACATTTTTGGAGTAAGTGGTTTGCCATATGAAACCATTGGGCTCCCCTTATGACTCCATTCCTCCACACTTCTTTAAGGAGATTGTCCCAACAATTGGTAAATCGGTTTTGGCCATTATCAACAGCAGCCTGTCTTCTGGTGTTGTCCCCCAACAGTTTAAGCATGCTGTAGTGCAACCCCTGCTGAAAAAAAATGGCCTTGATCAAGCTGTGCTATCAAATTTTAGACCCATTTCCAGGGCTGCCTTTTATGTCTAAAATTCTGGAAAAAGTGGCGCACTCACGCTAAGATCATACTTGGATAAACACAATGTCATGGAAGTTTTCCAGTCAGGCTTCAAGAAGACACATAGCACAGAGTCAGCCCTACTACGTGTTTTCAATTACATCCTCCTGGCAAATGACAACGGAGACCACGTATGATAAGATAAGATAAGATAAGATAAGAATGCCTTTATTGATCCCACAGTGGGGAAATTTTCATTGTTACAGTAGCAAAGATATAGATCACACAGGGGCGGCGGCATAATGTGGCCATTAATGTATAACATTGACGGCAAACATTTAGAATCAAACCTATGTAGATATATGCAGTAACATGTGTATATACACATGTATATACACACCAACCTACATCTACATAAAAAATATGAGGAACACTCATTTCGGCCTGTACATAGTACAGAGGAAAAAATACTCTAAGTGACAGTGCTGCAGTGCTGTAGTGAAATGTAAGGAACAGCATTGGATAAAAATAAAACTAGACTAACAGTAGTGGGGAATGTTGAGTATTGCACGGTATTACAGTAGTGGGGAATATTGGGTATTGCACGATATGAGCTCAGGTGCAGGACTGCACAATTGCACTAATGTCCGCCAGTTTGTAGAGACTACACAATGTTCTTGTTAAAGAGTCTGACAGCAGCAGGCAAGAAGGAACGGCGGAATCTCTCCTTTGCACAGCGAGGGTGTAACAGTCTGTCACTGAAGGTGCTGTGGAGTGCTGTTAGGGTGCCCTGGAGGGGGTGGTCCGGGTTGCCCAGCATTGATGACAGCTTGGCCAACATCCTCCTGTCCCCCACCGAGTCCACAGAGTCCAGGGAGCAGCCCAGGACAGAGCCGGCCCTCCTGACCAGTTTGTCCAGCCGCTTCTTGTCCCGGGCCGAGACGCCGCCTGCCCAGGTGACCACTCCCTGGAAGATGACCGATGCAACCACCGAGTCATAAAAGTTCCTGAGGAGTGTCCCCTGAACCCCAAAAGACCTCAGTCTCCTGAGTAGGAAGAGTCTGCTCTGACTCTTCCTATAGAGGGCGTCTGTGTTGTCGCACCAGTCCAGTTTATTGTTCAGATGAACACCCAGGTACTTGTAAGTTGAGACTCTCTCAACATCTGTTCCCCGGATATTCACTGGTGCAGGTGAAGAGTGCTGGCGCCTACCGAAATCCACCACCATTTCTTTGGATTTCCCCGCATTGATCAGGAGGCGGTTCTGCTGGCACCAGTCCACAAAACCCTGAGTAAGTTCTCTGTACTCCCGATCATCTCCGCCTGTGATGAGGCCGACAATCACAGAGTCGTCAGAGAACTTCTGCAGGTGACAGGTAGGGGGGTTGTAGTTGAAGTCCGAGGTGTAGAGGGTGAACAGGAAGGGAGCCAAGACAGTTCCCTGTGGGGCTCCCGTGCTGCAGAGGAGCACGTCAGACACACAGTCCTGTGTCTCGTTTTGTTGGATTTGACTGCAGCTTTTGATACGGTAGACCACAGTATTATTTTGACTCGCTTGCAACACCCAAGTGGGCATTAGTGGATGCGCTCTAGAGTGGTTTGGATCCTATTTATGTGGCAGGACTTTTTCTGTTAGCTTAGGTTCCTCTGAGTCCCGCTCTGCCCCTCTATCGTATGGTGTTCCACAGAGTTCTATTTTGGGGCAATTGCTGTTATAACTGTATTTGCTGCTCCAGGGTTCCATCCATCCATCCATCCATTATCTCCCGCTTATCCGAAGTCGGGTCGCGGAGGCAGCAGCTTCAGCAGGGAAGCCCAGACTTCCCTCTCCCCACCAACATCTTCCAGCTCTTCCGGAAGGATCCCAAGGCGTTTCCAGGCAAGCTGGGAGACATAGTCTCTCCAGCGTGTTCTGGGTCATCCTCGGGGTCTCCTGCCGGTGGGACATGCCCGGAACACCTCACCAGGGAGGCGTCCAGGAGGCATCCTAATCAGATGCCCGAGCCACCTCAACTGGCTCCTCTCAACGCGGAGGAGCAGTGGCTCGATTCTGAGTCCCTCCCGGATGGCCGAACTTCTCACCTTCTCTCTAAGGGAGAGCCCGGACACCCTGCGAAGGAAACCCATTTAGGCCGCTTGTATCCGAGATCTTGTTCTTTCAGTCATGACCCACAGCTCATGACCATAGGTGAGAGTGGGAACGTAGATCGACCGGTAAATTGAGAGCTTCGCCTTTCGGCTGAGCTCCTTCTTCACCACGACAGACCTATACAGGGTCCGCATCACAGCAGATGCTGCACCGATCCACCTGTCGATCTCCCGTTCCATCTTACCCTCACTCGTGAAAAAGACTCCAAGATACTTGAACACCTCCACTTGGGGCAGAATCCCATCCCCAACCTGGAGAGGGCACGCCACCCTTTTCCGACTGAGGACCATGGTCTCAGATTTAGAGGTGCTGATTTTGATTCCGACCGCTTCACACTTGGCTACGAACCGCTCCAGCGAGAGTTGGAGATCGCAGCTTGAAGAAGCCAACAGTACAACATCATCTGCAAAAAGCAGAGATGCAATACTGAGGCCACCAAACCGGACCCCGTCGACACCTCGCCTGCGCCTAGAAATTCTGTCCATAAAAGTTATGAACAGAATCGGTGACAAAGGGCAGCCTTGGCGGAGTCCAACCCTCACTGGAAACGAATCCGACTTACTGGCAATGCGGACCAAACTCTGACATCGGTGGTACAGGGACCGGACAGCCCTTACCAGGGGGCTCGGTACCCCGTACTCCCGAAGCACCCCCCACAGAACTTCCAGAGGGACACGGTCGAACGCCTTCTCCAAGTCCACAAAACACATGTAGACTGGTTGGGCGAACTCCCATGCACCCTTGAGGACCCTGCTGAGGGTGTAGTGCTGGTCCACTGTTCCATGGCCGGGACGAAAACCACATTGCTCCTCCTGGATCCGAGATTCGACCTTCCGACGGACCCTCCGCTCCAGCACCCCTGAATAGACCTTGCCGGGGAGGCTGAGGAGTGTGATCCCTCTGTAATTGGAGCACACCCTCCGGTCCCCCTTCTTAAAAAGGGGGACCACCACCCCGGTCTGCCAATCCAGAGGCACTGTTCCCGATGTCCACGCGATGTTGTAGAGACGTGTCAACCATGACAGCCCCTCAACATACAGAGTCTTTATGAACTCCGGGCGGATCTCATCCACCCCCAGGGCTTTGCCACCGAGGAGCTTTTTGACTACCTCGGTTACTTCAACACCTGGGTTCCATCCTTAGAAAACACAGCATTTCCTTCCACTGCTATGCGGACGACTGTCAAATCTATATCCCGCTAAGCAAAAAAAAAAAGAGGCTTCCTCCTTAAGACCACTTTTGTCCTGCCTCGAGGACATCAAAGATTGGATGTCACTAAATTTCCTAAATGACGAAAAGAAAACAGAAGTTATGGTGTTCGGTCCCAGCGGCTCGTCTCCATACCACCCTGTTGTCCTGGGCCCCCTGGCATCATATCTAAAGCCAACAGTCTCAAACTTGGATTTAAAATGGGCAGTGGTCTTAAATTGGACCAGCAAATCAGCGCTAATGTAAAGTCGAGCTTCTTTCACCTTAGACAGCTGGCTAAGGTAAAGCCCCTCCTTTCCCATCAGCACTTAGAAACAGTCATCCATGCCTTTGTTACATCTCGGCTAGATTACTGCAATGCACTTTATTTCGGAGTCAGCCAGTCCTCCCTCAAACGTTTCCAGTTAGTCCAAAATTCTGCTGCCCGCCTACTAACTGGAGCTCGGAGGATGGAGCACATAACACCAATTTTGGCCTCCCTTCACTGGCTCCCAGTGCAGTTTAGGGTTCAATTTAAGATTCTCTTATTTGTCTGTAAGTTATTAAATGGCCTGGCCCCGGCGTACCTCTCTGAGCTCCTCCACTATTACGCAACTTCCCGCAGCCTTAGGTCTGCAGACCAGGCGCTGCTCGAGGTGCCGAGGACCAAGAGGAGCCTCAAAGGGGATCGAGCCTTTTTAACTGCTGGTCCTTCCCTCCGGAATGACCTCCTATTGGTTGTTAGGCATGCCCCCTCTCTGTCCATTTTTAAAATCCGGTTGAAGACACATTTCTCTTCTCGGGCTTTTGATCAGACATAAAATTTTCGTCTCTTTTCCGGTGTCAATTGTATACAGTGATTTATGTCAATTTATTGGCTTCATTATATATATTTATATATTAGTTATGTCTATATTTATTAATACATGTATCACAGCCTATTATGGTTTTTGTTCTATTTATGGTATTGTTTGTAAAGTGCTTTGTTATAGCTCTAGCTGTTATGAATTGCCCTATATAAATAAAATTGTATTGTATTGTATCTCAGGGACTCACTTGCTGTCGACTGAAAACGACATCACAGTTGCTCGGTAACAACCAATCATGGCTCGGCTTCAGAAAACAGGTGAGCGTTTTGACTAATGAAGGCGCATAGAACATATTGCAAATTCTTTTTTTGGGTTGACTTGCCCTTTAAAATTGTCAAAAATGCTTGGTACGCAAGATTATGGTCTTCATTTGAGTAAATCTCAGACCAATTTTGATTTTCTAGAGCCAGCTTTAAGGCAGTAATGGTACGTTGTGTACTGGGTCTTATTTCTCATTTGTTTACATTATTTTTAATACGTAATTGCAAAGGCAGGCAAGATGCCATTTATAAGAAGACCACTTACTATTTCATAATCAATTTTATTAGTAAATGTTATCTGTTAATGTAGTTGTATTTATTATTATTCTACTAGGTTTTAGAATTACCAGAAAAAGGCACTTACTATACATCGTGTTAATAAAGTCAGTTGTTTTCTGGTGACCATGTAGATTTCATCAACATTTAGATCACCACAAAATATTCACACATTTTTATCATTTGAAAAGCTAAACATGTCAGATACTTTCTCATTGAACGTATCAAGGCAAAATCCTGGTTTTGGAAAGACACAGTTTATAATTGCATTAGCGTTAAGCATTCCATAATACTGTCCATGGAATATGTCTAGCCTTCGATTGAATTACATCTCGAGTTTTATCGACAGATTGCAACCCTGCCACCTCTCCTGTAATTCTTAATCACGTGAACTTTTCAGATCCTTCAATTTCCATTTTGCTTATGAGGACAGTTTTCAAATATGGCTATTAAAGTTCATCTAAAAAAATGTGCATATTGTGATAAAGTTAATTATTTTCCATAATGTAAATTTAATTTAACTTTCTTATATTTTAGATTCATTGCAAACCAGGTTTCAAGTGTTTTATTGTTTTAATACTGATGATTTTGGCATACAGCTCATGAAAACCCATAATTCCTATCTAAAAAAATTAGCATATCATGAAAAAGGTACTCTAAACGCGCTATTACCCTAATAATCTAAATCAACGAATTAACTCTAAACACCTGCAAACGATTCCTGAGGCTTTTAAAAACTCCCAGCCTGATTCATTTCTCAAAACCGCAAACATGGGTAACCCTGCCAACCTGACTGCTGTCCAGAAGGCCATCATTGACACCTTCAAGCAAGAGGGTAAGACACAGAAAGAAATCTCTGATCGAAAAGGCTGTTCCCAGAGTGCTGTATCAAGGCACCTCAGTGGGAAGGAAAAAGTGTGGCAGAAAACGCTGCACAACCAGAAGAGGTGACCAGACCCTGAGGAAGATTATGGAGAAGGGCCGATTCCAGACCTTGGGGGAACTTTGGAACCAGTGGACTAAGTCTGGAGTAGAAACATCCAGAGCCACCGTGCACAGGCATTTACAGGAAATGGGCTACAGGTGCCGCATTCCACAGGTCAAGCCACTTTTGAACCAGAAACAGCGGCAGAAGCGCCTGACCGGGGCTACAGAGAAGCAGCACTGGACTTTTTTCGGATGAAAGCAAATTTTGCATGTCATTCGGAAATCAAGGTGCCAGAGTCTGGAGGAAGACTGGTGAGAAGGAAATGCCCAAATGCCTGTGTCCAGTGCCAAGTACCCACAGTCAGTGATGCTCTGGGGTGACATGTCAACTGCTGGTGTTGGTCCACTGTTTTATCAAGGGCAGGGTCAATGCAGATAGTTATCAGATTTTGGAGCACTTCATGCTTCCATATGCTGAAAAGCTTTATGGAGATGAAGATTTCATTTTTCAGCACAACCTGGCACCTGCTCACAGTGCCAAAACCACTGGTAGATGGTTTACTGACCATGGTATTACTGTGCTCAACTGGCCTGCCAACTCTCCTGACCTGAACCCCATCGAGAATCTGTGGGATATTGTGAAGAGGAAGTTGAGAGACACCAGACCCAACACTGTAGATGGGCTTAAGGCCTCTAGCGAAGCATCCTGGGCCTCCACAACACCTCAGCAGTGCCACCGGCTGATTGCCTCCATGCCACACCGCATTGAAGCAGTCATTTCTGCAAAAGGATTCCCGACCAAGTATTGAATGCATAACTGAACATAATTATTTGAAGGTTGACTTTTTTTGTATTAAAAACACTTTTTTATTGGTCGGATGACATATGCTAATTTTTTGAGATTTTTGTTTTTTCTTTACTTTTTTTTTTTTTTTTAAATCATCAATATTAAAACAGTAAAAGGTTTGAACTACTTCAGTTGGTGTGCAATGAATCTAAAATATATGAAAGTTTATTTTTTATCATTACATTATGGAAAATGATGAACTTTATCACAATATGCAAATTTATTGAGAAGGGCCTGTATTTGGAACGTCTTTATTTTACTCATTTATTCTTTAAATTTGTGGTCACTGATAGTGTAGAGGTACACTCGCCTGAGTTATGTACTGACAGCGTGGGATCGGTTCCCACTCAATGACTGAGTCTGTGTGTGTGTGTGTGCTCTGCGACTGGCTGGCGACCAGTTCAGGGTGTAGTCCGCCTTTCGCCCATAGTCAGCTGGGATAGGCTCCAGCAGACCCCCCCCCCCCCCCCCCCCGCGACCCTGTTCAGGATAAGCGGTGTGGAAGATGACACATTCTTTACATTTATTGACATTTTTATCGAGACTTCTGCTGTTGAAGTGTATAATTGAGAGAGCATTGTCAATTTTTTGTTTTCATTTAACTGATCATTGGTATAATGACTCAGAGCAAAAGTTACAATTATTTGTTTAGAAGTGGTTATCTGGATCAAGATTATTGTCAGGATCAAATGTTTTATGCAGAACTGGGCATTTTACAAAAAATTCCCTGTCTGTTTATCGCCTTCCATCTGCAGCTGGAAGGGTATATCCGCCTTTTTGTGCTCTGCCACGGCCAACGGTAAACGGAAGCCTCGTCGCGGCCATTGAAGCCTCACCGCGAAAATAGACAATACACGATGACATAGACAAAATGTGCTTCCGACTATGCTGACCCTGTCCATTTTTTTTTTTTTAATTTCGTTTTTTCAGTCTATCGTTTATCGCCTCCAAAATGGGCTTCCGTCATAGGCGGATACAATATAATACGATAATACGATATTTATATAGCGCATTTCGTAACAGATGGTCAACATATTCAAAAGTTTTAAAATGTATTTCTTCAGTGTGCAGATTAGCCATTTTTTTGGTGTTTGTCAGCTTTGTTGCTCAGGTATGATGTTCAACTAGTCTCTAAGTATGCTGCTATCTTGCTAGTACGGGGGTGATTTATAAGTTTTTCATAACGTAAATAGTCAAGCTCTCGTCTGGCCTTTAATGGGAACATCACCCCTCCAAAATGGTCACCACGTATTAGGGATGGCTCGATGCCACTTTTTCGTATCTTAACTCATATTCCACAAACACATTATTAACCAGAATGCCTTGTTTCAACTATTGGGTCTGCATAGAACATTTTCTTGAAAAAAAAATGTTTGGGTTGACTTCCTTTTTGATGCTGTAAACGATATAGAAATATTAAATGTTAAAACACTAAAGAAGTCCACATATTGGACTACCCCTCACATATATTTGAAACCATTCTCTTCAAAACTGGCGTTTTTCCATCAAAAATGAAAACAGCCTAGATTATTCCAAATTATAAAAGTGGAGAGGAATACTTATCTACAAATTACCAACCTATATCATTACTACGAATGTTTTCGTAAACGAAAATCTGTTGTTTCTATGGCAGTAATGGTAATCCCAACCTCTATAGATATAATTTCCTGTTGGTGTTTACTTAGACCTAAAAAAAGCTTTTGATACTATAGATCACAATATATTAATGGGAAAAAAAATAGAGGGATATGGTATAAGAGGTTTGGCACAAAAATGGCTGAAAAGTCGTCAAGATGACAGGAATCAGTATGTACAGTTTAACAATTTAAAATCAAACGATAACTCACGGCGCCCCCAAGGGTCTGTGCTTGTGCCAAAACTATTTATATCAATGACATTTGCTGTGTCTCTAAAGTTTAGAAAAAAAAATCTATTTGCTGATGACACAACTTTGTACCGCTCTGAGGAGCAGTTTCTGGATATTGTGGAAAAATAATTAACTATAATAAAATAATGGTCTGTCACAATTTCAACAAAACGAAGTATATAATTTTTAGATAAATGAAAAATTAAACACTAAGTCAAAAGTATCGTCAATTCAACTGAAATAGCAAGAGTAAATGAAACAAAATTTCTTGGGAGTTATTATAGATGAAAATTATGTTAGAAATCACACATAGAAAATGTTAAAAGAAATCTCTTGAAGTATAGGTATCCTGTACAAAACCAAGGATCTCCTAAACAAGGAATCATTATATACATTGTATTGTTTATTATTACTGCCATACTGTGTGGAGATATGGGGTAATACTTAGAAAACAAATACACAGTCTATCTTTAAGATACACACACATTAAACACTCTCAAATTCTATGACTTAGTTAAATTAAAAAACAGCACAAATGTACAAAACATACAATACCCAACTTTGAAACTATGAAAAGTGCAGTTTTGTTTTATGGGGGGATCTGGGGACTGAGAAAACCACACGCCACACACGCTGCCATCCACCCTGAACAGTGTAAACCGGGATTCATCCGTGAAGAGAACACCTCTCCAACGTGCCAGACGCCATCGAGTGTGAGCACGCTCCCTCAAATCTTGTGACATCTGGCATTGTGCTGTGTGATAAAACTGCACCTTTCAGAGTGGCCTATTATTGTGTGCAGTCTAAGGCACACCTTTGCACTAATCATGGTGTCTAACTAGCATCTTGATATGGCACACCTGTGAGGTGGGATGGATTATCTGGGCAAAGGAGAAGTGCTCTATCACAGATTTAGACTGATTTGTGAATAATATTTGAGAAAAATGGTGATATTGTGTATGTGGGGAAAATGTTTTAGACCTTTGAGTTCATCTCCTAAAAAATGGGAGCAAAAACAAAAGTGTTGCGTTTATATTTTTATTGAATGTATCATAGAAGTTGTTCACTACAACACACACCAACATGGTGACACTTAAATTGCTTTTTGACAGGACACCGTTCACTATTTCCATTTTAATTGTACCTTATGCATGAGGCTAAAGCGGTTCAGATAATGGATAGATGGCATTTGAGGATAGACTTGCTGAGGTCTCATTTTTGGTGTATTTCCACTTGCTTGTAGCATCCATTCGACTGTATACACTGCCCTCAGTATTGTATTGAAGGTGTTACAATGTTAGGGTGTGTTGTCGCAAACAAGTTCGACAATGAACAAAGTTCTTGATAGCACTCGGCTAATGTCTGTGCATTATTAAACATTATTAGGCACTGTCGACGAAGGCAAAGTCCCACTTTGCACCACTGCCCTCATTCCGCACCGCCACACCCGAGGTACCGCTGGTATGAATCTTTTAAGACTTGCGGCAAAAGGAGTAACCAAAGCTAGTGATGCTAAACGCTATTCTCATCTACCATCATCTTATTTTTGGACTCTGAAACCCATGCAGTCATATATGACTGTGTTGCCTTGTTAGACTTATTAATTTCCAGTGATCATTTTTGAGTGAGGGAGAAAAACACTATGGCTAAAAAGCAAAGCCCAAGCTGCTACCTTACCTTTTAGCCAGATCTGCTGCATCTTTGGCAGCAGATGCATTAACTAGCAGTGACACAGAGGAAATGCCTCCAGCCTTGAAACAGTCAACAATCCCCTGATTCCTCTTGGGACAATAGCCAAAATCATCTCCTGTCACCACCAGCAAAATCCTGGGCTGCGGCATTGTTGCTTGTTACTGTGGAGAACAATGGATGGACACAATAAAAGGACAAAGATTACTACTACATATTGAAAGTTGGGCAGGGAATCACAAAGTAACTCACAATATTATGTACCAATATTTTGCCAATGAGAAGGATAGGATCACAATGTGGTCATCAAAAACACCTTTGAAAGGCCACAAAATAATTGAGGCAAATGTTATCTATTTATTAAACTTTTATCCAGGTAAGGCAATTGAGAATCATTTGCAATGCATAACTGGCAGCAGACAACAGAGTATAACAAACAAAAATAAATGCAATTACCGTATTTTCCGGACTATAAGTCGCTCTGGAGTAGGCTTGTCACGATACTAGAATTTCAACTTCGATACCGAATCCATTTCAGTATCGATACTCGATACCATACCGAACAAATTAAACCACAGGCTTTTCTTTTTTTTTTTTACTGTAAAACGTTTTTATCGCCCAAAACTTAAATTATCATTAATACAATAGTTTTTTTAAGAGGTAGTGCAAAAAAATAGTACAACTTCAGTATTTAACTTCGACAACCCTCTGTACAGTCAATGCCTGGAAGCAATGACACATTTTAAATTGTCTGAGCCTGGGGTAGTGCAAAACAAAGGAAGAAGTAGTGCAAAGAACAAAACAGACACAAAAAAAACTATCATTAAATTGTAAATTGTCTGAACTAGTGCAAAGAAATAACCATACTCTGCAACACCAGTGGCATATCATTTTCAAGTTGTTTGAAGTAGTGAAAAAGAATAACACCCACCCCTTACAGTAACATAAATTGACAACAAAATCTGTAAGTTGTCTGAGTATCTAGACCCACATGTTTATCTATTAAGGCAAACCAACAAGTCACAGATAATAATAATAGTAATAATAAAAAAATAAAATAAATTAAAATATTTTCAGTTATTGGCTATCCAGAACAGTAGCAGGTAGGGTTGGGCAGCATTTGAATTTGGACGATTCCGGTTCCGATGTTTTGATTCGATTCTGGTTCCTAACGATTCACAATTCCGATTCTTAACAAAAGAAATACAAGGATTTATTTTTGGACAAATCACATAAACGTCTCTGTTCTTCAATTTCATGAACTTTTTACTATTTGTTAACTTTACCATGGATTACTACTCAAAGGGCTGTTTTTAACCAGTATTTATTTTAATACATTTTTTTTGCATTATCTCTTATTATTTTTCACAAGATCTTTATTTTTGAGAAGTTCAAGACAATACAATACTGCAGCTGTTACTGAAAACTTGGCTAACCTTGTCTTGCTTTAGAAAGAAAATATATATGACAAACACAACGCTGCATTTTATGGGCAAGCAAGGAAGTCTATCTAATTTAAGCATATGTATAGTGTATAGTGTTTCTGTATATGCTGCAGCTGCGTATGCTATAAAATAAATATTAGCTGGATATGTTCATTTGATTTTGAACTTGTTGGTTCAATGTTGCCATTAGACGTACTTCTGACTTTGGGTCATGACCCGCAACGCGCCATTCTATGGTTCGGCGTCGGCCGAATGAGCCAGCCGGGCCGGCCCGGCCCGAGCAGGATCAGCGACCCCGCGATGGGCGACCGCTGCCACCGCGGCGGCTGCTGGGGAGATCCTTGGGAAGGGCCGGGCGCACGCTCAGAGAAGCCGATGCCGCGGCCCGCGCTCGCCAGCCGGTACGAAGTGAGCGGAGGGGCTGACCAAAAGGACCACGGCAGCTCAAGTGGGGGCGGGCTTCCGTGCTATTACGACACAGCTTCTGCTGCAGGAGCCCGGGCGCAAACAGTTTTTTTATTTTATTTTTTTAAATCGGTCGTACTTTGTTTGTAGCTCATGCGCGCTGCTAACTAGGGAGTCGACGAGCAGTCTGCACTCAGCAGAGCAGGGAGGGAGGGGCGCACGGGGCAGGCTTCGGCAGTGTGTGCGGCAGCAGCACCCCATTAGGAGCAGACGTTGGCAAAGTGCTGTTGGTATCAAAGTCAGTGGTTTGGTATCGGTAATATCGATGCCACAGCAAGCTAGTATTGTATCCGTTCAAAATGTTTAGTATCGAGTAAGTACCGAAGTATCGATATTTTTGACAAGCCTACTCCAGAGTACAAGTCGCAACACCCATAAAATACATAATAAAGAAGAAAAAAACATATATAAGTCGCATTTTTGGAGGAAATTGTGCGCTTAGTACACATCATATCCACTGACCTACGATGGTAACATTTAACTAACATTCACACATGTAGCATACAAGAAAGTTACTGTAAGATAACTTTAAACTCACCAAAACGGTTGTAGATCGATTAAATAAGTCTTTAATTTATCCCCGACCATGTAGAATGTTTCCAAGTCTCCAAAAGTATTTATGTATTCGGTCGTAATTATCTCTTTGTCTCCTCTGCGCTCGGCTTACGTGTGTGGCTGCATGATGCAATACCCCAGCCAGAGGCAGGCAACTGCCTGTTTGTGGTTCATTCTTGTTCAACCATCATCTGTAAGTAACTTAGACAATTGTATCTAATGAGCATGCCACATTTATATACGAGCTGGATTGTGAATGATTATGTTGTTGACTGAACATACTAATCGCTAATGCTAATCGCGATCGCTAATCGTTAGCATGTCTGCCTGTTTGTGGTTCATTCTTGTTCAACCATTGTCTGAAACTAACTTAGACAATTGTGTGTAATGACATTTATATACGAGCTGAATTGTGGATGATTGTAGGTTGTTGACTGTACATACTAATCGCCAGAGCTGGGCACTTGACCATTTTTTGCCCCTCCACCCTTGATGTGGGTACCCTTCCGGCCGCGACCCCCCAGCCATATTCATAAACATTGTTGGCCCCCGTCCCGTTCCGCCCCCAGACCCAAAAAAAAAAAAAAAAGCGTCCGTAATTGACGTAGCTGCGGGAGAGACGCTAACGGCAGAGGCTTTTTAAGGATCATTAGCTGGCTAATTCATTATTCAAACCCGCTGTGGAAACGCTTCAAACACGCTTCAAAATGCGCCACATAGTACTGTAGCATCTCCCAATGATACGCCATCAGTCGTCGTTCAATGAACGCGTTTTTATCAATTCAACCGGCTACTGTAGGCCGTAGCCGACGTCAACACCAGTACAACAACCATTCAATCCACCCAGTGACAAACTCTCTCTCCTTCGTCCTCCGCTCCTCCTCTCTCGCCCGCACCCCTTCCCATCCAGCGAGCCGCGCAACACATTCAAAACAACATAACTCTGCAAAACACGAATTCAACCACAGCAACGATAACTCAGTTCGTTACAGTACAGTATAGTATGTGGGTTCAGCAGACCGCCAGAAATGGCAGTCAACAAGTTACTTATTTATTTTCCACTTCCTCTCCTTCCCGGCCTTCAAAATAAAAGCATACCAGCAAACCAGTAAACACAACAAGTTTGCAAGTAGTGAACGCCAGAAGAAGTGCATGAACTCCACCTTGATGTGCCAACATCAGTTGAGTTGAGTCAGCAATATACTCGTGGACACAAGTTGTTTTGCATTTAATTTTATTGCAAAAACGATCTGGAAGGTGGCGGCTAAGGGGCAACGCGGGTGAGTAGCTTGCTTATGCTTACTTTGCAGCAACGAGCTGGGAAACTGTCATCGCAACATGTGAGAAAGCAACGTGCGCTCAAGCGTGTTTGTATTTTCTCATTGTCACGTCACGTAACCCGCGCCTCCCACCTGCAACTGGGGTATACCATAACAAGAGGGGGCGGGGGTCATGGCTGGGGGGCAACACCACAATCCCTATAAAAGCAGTTGTTGCTCGCGCCGACGCGGGAGTAGAAATAAGCCTAAAAATAAGCCTTTCACCGAGTAGGATGAGATGAATTTTGGCCACCTCGCGAGCACGTCACACGCACGAGGGCCGATAGTGGGCCGGACTAAAATACACCTACGGCCATGCTTAGTTAAGCCATTTTTATTTTATTTGTCGGATAGGCAAGATATTAAGAAAAAGCTAGAAAATACTATTGATTGTACTTTTACTATATTTGTGCCCCTTAGATATGGTGCAACATGAATACAATAAAGGTTGTTCTGGAATAAAATACAAATTTCACACATTTTCCAACTCTGAAATTGAACCAATTCAGTAGAATGGCCCATATAGGTAATTGTCATGGCTTGTTAGTGCTGACTTGTATTTATGATGTTTTGTCTCCCTCTGCAGGCGCTTTTGTTTGACCTCTTCAATTGGCGCTTTGCAATGCTTTGCTAAAGCGCCTGCAGAGGGAGGCAAAACATCATAAATACAAGTCAGCACTAACAAGCCATGGCAGTAATAATGTGTTAATAATTTCATACATAAGTCGCTCCACAGTATAAGTCTCACCCCTGGCCAAACTATGAAAAAAAAACGCGACTTAAAGTCCGGAAAATACGGCATGGACAAATTGCACAGTGTAATATAATTGAGTAATACATACGGGTTCAAATTTTGAACATGTTCAACATTTCTTTGCTACAAGAAAAAACTGTTTGTGACAGTTAAAACTGTTTGTGAATGTCTGGCAAACGTCTTTGCAACATTTTGCAAACTTGAACAAACCCTGACCAAAAAAAAAACCAAACAAAAAAAAAACATTTGGGCTGTGCACAAACACTCGCAAACCTTACTTAGTGAGATACATGCTTTAGATCAGAGGACACAGGGAATAAAATACAATAAAAACATGTGAAGCACCATATTTACTCTATTTTTAAAAAATTAAAAATAGTGCTTCTCTTGCAGTGATTAAAAAAAAGATGTAAAAATAACTTTTTTTTTAATTTTTACATCTTCGATTGAAACAGTAACAATTAATGAACTCGGGCCAGTTTGAAAGCCACATCTAAGATCAATTTCTTTCGGAATTATTATCTGCTACTGGGGCAAAGATTGATTATTTTCTAGATGTTGAATTTCTGGGAAAATTTCAGGTTTTTGGGGGTGATTCCAAAGACGACCTTAGGTTTTAGAGAGATGTTTAGCCAGGCGCTTTGGGTCTTAATGGGTTCATATTCCGATTAAAAAATATATATAACGAATGTGAATTGAAGCACACGTTGATTATGGACACTTTCAACGCATTTAGCGGCCCCCAGTCCTCCTCCTGTGTTAGCGTTAGGGGTGTAATGGTACGCTAAATCACATTTCTGTGCTTTTTTAAAAATATGTTTATTTTGAAAAGAGAAGAAGTAAATGGTACATTTTTTAGAAAAAATAAATAAAAGTGAACCATTCGGGTGATATTCTAAGAAATTACACCAGAAAAAATACACTAACAATAAAGCTCTCTTAATTTAGTAAATTATTAAGACACAGAAATCTTTAAACACTCAGCAGCAAAAGCCTATGACACACCTAAGTATTCAAGTTATAGACAAGTTATCATTACAGTACATGTATACACTTTCTGTGATAAAAAAAAACCAACATAGAAATAATTGTAACTGTTATTGTAACTATAGTAAAACTCTTTATAATGAACATTTTATTTTAAGTCTATGAAATTGTATACACTTTTTAGGCATTGAAATCTTTGAATGTTCAACAGCATATTGTAACGAATTGGGTTATCTGTGTTTTGGTCGGATTTGTGTGTTGCTGAGGTGTGATGTTTCCGAGGTTCATGAATGCATCGTACGGTAAGCGAGTAGAGCAGCGGGGAAAGAAGAGCGCGAGCAGTTGTACTTGGATTAATAAAAATGTGATAATTAAACAACGTCTGGTGGTGTGTTCCTGGAAGACGCTACAAAATGATAGATCTCGCTACTTAAGTTTGACGTTTTGGGCTAAAAAGATTGCTTGCTTCCTCGTCTAAAAAACAATCACAGTCGGATGATGCCGTGCATGTTAGACGTGCTGCATGTTGCAGCTAGCAACATAGCCGCCGATTTCTTGTAGTAATGTCGGCACACAACTTTCGGACTCATCCACGCACCGTTCCCCATCGGCGATGAGGAACCGGAAAGCCAGAATGTTCCCAAACAGGAGACCGCAGAGTACGCGGAGACCTTCGAGCTCTGGCTCCTTTCTGGCTCTCTCTTTTGTGCGGCAACTCTCGTCTCAACAGCCAGCGTCCGTGCGTAAGCTCGCGCTAATTAGTGGACCGAACGCAAGTGGACCGAACTGAACATGCCATACCGAAATGTATTAATACACCCGCGTGTACCGTTACACCCCTAGTTAGCGTGGCTTCGCAATCAATCTTCGGGGGAGATGTGCCATCATCTGGTGGGGAGCTGTGCCCATTGTGGAGACCGCTGCTTCGCCTGACTTCCACCCCTTGCCTCAGACAACACATCAGAGAGAACCCTCCAAATTTAAGCATCTCAGTAAACACAGAAAAATAAACTAACAAGGTGATTATTTATTAATTGCTTTTCCTATACCTGTGTTGCCTTTATTCACAGAGTGTTCCGTTTTTGACTTGATAAACAAAGGAATCACTGTCAGTAGGCAGTATCACATTTCTAATGCCATAAATAAGAAAAATGAATGTCAAATTAGTGAGCAGACCATGTATTGTGAACTTTCCAGCAATACAGTGAGGCTTACTGCAGAGTGCTGTGAGCTTTCACACAATATTCAAATAAATATCATATAGTGACATCAATACTGTGATAAAACCAAACTGTGGGCTTTTGATAGTTACAGCAGGTTTGTCTAATGAAAATGTAATTTTGGCCTGCAATAGGATTGTTAGGAAAAAATTTGGCCCACCGCCAAACTAAGTGGCTGACCCCTGCTTTCCACAAACTAATGAATACAGTAGGTGCGAGGGCTCGTTTGAATGCGGTTATGGAACGGATTACATTCGTCAATCAAGGTACCAAGTACGTGCATAACATGCTTTGACACAAATGACTTAGATAGAAAAAAGTTCAGTAGTGTTGGCCTACCAAATACGTAATGGCAAGCCATTCTACCTGGGGATCATTATAACCTCAAGGCTTCAAATCCTCAGTGGCACTTGTGTTCCCTCCATTCAAACATCAACCAGAAATGAACTTCTCAAACACAGGTTGTTCACTTAAAGATCAGTCAGAAAAGTAGATATACAGTAGTTGTTCCCAAAATGTAAGTTGCACTCATATCAACTTGCTTAGAACATTTCATGAGCTACAAAGATATATGATGAATGGGGGTTGTCACAACATTCAAAAGAGAGCTAGGGAGGGAATACTATGGAGCAGTTTATGTATACTTATGTGTATGTTGTGGCTGTTTGTTGTAACACAGTCAAAATTGTGGCTCTTGGTCTTTCAGTGGTTAGCCACCCCTGGTGTTGGATGTCCCAATTCTCCAAAGTGCTGTCGCCCCGCCCCTTTTGCGCCCTTGTTCCACATTTCGACTAATCCCTCATCGATGGTCTCATATTACCCACGATTCATTGAGCAATTGACTAATCAGGAAACTGGAAAATATTTTTAAGTGTAAATACAGGGAGTTCTCATTTTACGAACGAGTTCCATTCCTACACTGGCGTAATGCGACTTTCCGCATATGTCGGATTTCACCGTTAAAGTCGGAATTTACATCAAAATACTTTGTATTAGAAAAAGAATATACATTAAAATAAAAAAGCATAAGATGCTGTACTTAGCATTACTGTTGAGAAGTGGATGCAGAAGGAGGGGAGGAGGGTGAAAATAGATAGAAAAGATAGCAAAGATACTGCCGGCACGCAGAGACAATCGAGACACTGCGCATGCTCAACCGCAAGGAATGCTGGTCTTTGTAGTACAGGAAGTGCTTTTATGCAGAGTGCGTCGTTTGGCGCGAAACCCATCGCAAATACACAAGCAGAGGTTAACAAGCTCAGAGACAGCACAAAAGCACATTTTTGGAACGATGCTGCTTCATTCATGTGTTGAGGGACATGAATATCAAGTGTTGTGTGTGCACTTTTACTAGGTGTACACTTCAGTGGGGACCTATTGTGTAGTCTCCTGCAGAGGCAAAAGAGCGATTTTTATCACTCGAGAACGTGGTTAGCTTCCATTCCAAAATGTCCAGTCCCACTAGCTTCCTCTTTCTCCAACGTTCACGGTCTACCCAGTAATTGTGGTGGAACCTGTTGAAGTAATCTTATTTTATTGAGAAAGGCGTAACAGGAAGTGCCGAAGTGGCAATATGGTAACTTGTGAGAAATGAAGAGAAGCATAATGACGTGCTCTAAACGTGTCGCTTGAATCCCTGCGACAGTAATATGGAATAATAATTTAGTTTCCAACATGTTATGGTTGGGAGATCCAACGGGATAACAACTCCTAGGCATGATTTTCTCTGCGAGATTTATATGCTAGTCACAGGCAAAAGGGATACAATACGGTGGGTTCTTTTCACCGACTACGGCGCGTTGCATCGTGGGTACAGTATTATCAGAAATGCCCGATATTCTGAATTGTCCATAGTGCACTAAATAGGGAATAGTGTGCACATTCGGACACAGCCCACATTATTACGGAAGAAGGCTCTTTTTCAATGGAGGAGTTGTAGTTCTCTCCTTTCTCCTTCCTCAGATAAAGTTAAGGAACAATAAAGTGTTGATTTTTAAGTGTTTTATTTCTTCATAAATAGTGTTTTCATTTATTTCTATATTGCTTCTTTTTCGTAATTAACCACACTGGTGTTTAAAAACATAAAAAAGGTAATAACCTAGTTTTTGGGCTGGAACTGATTAATTGCATTTCAAGTCATTTAAATTTGAAACACTACCTCAATTTATGAACGTTTTAGGTTAAAAACGAGTTTCACGGAAACATTTAAGGTACAGATAGCACCAATGAACAGGCTGGCAAGTGGCTCTGACAAAGACTAATAACGTAAAACAACTCAAACAACACTTACATAATCACGTAGTGTAACTATTCTGACATAAAATGTGTGAGAGTTGTTGACATACCATGATTGGTTTAAAACCGTTAATGTTGAGGTAACTCCAGCTGGACGTCGGCTTTTTGGCTGTGAACAAGGAAGTGCGGCACGTATTTACCAGACCGCTGATTGGTCAAATGCTGCAACGTTGCCCTCGGTGGCATAACGTAGTCATCGCTGATTGGCTGTGTCAAAATCACATGGTTTTCCATTCTTAGAGAACGAAAACGAACGCCACTCATGCGCAAGTGAACACATGACCATGTGCACCATTGGCATCTTATATAACAAGAGGGGCATCTTCGCAAAGTCAAATCTCCTAACTTTTATGTCACTTTCTACCTTTGTTGGATGGCGTCATCAAGGAGTGATGAAAAGATGCTTCCTTTCGAAAATAGGAAAGGGCATTACTGATTTAAATGAGTCGACTACCCTTTTCCAAATTGACGTCATCGTGCGACAGCGAGTATTGCTGACGCAAGTTTGCTTGCGGGCTTTTTAAAAAACGTTTTATTGAACAAATTGCACATAAAACAGCAGTAAATGCCGTTGAAGTCATCAAAATAGTGCAAATTCAGAACAAATAAAAAGTTCCAACACATTATAAAAAAATACAAAAAGAAAAAAATCAATAATAATAACCAGAGATGCAATACGGCGTGTTGCATCGTGGGTATTACCAGAAATGTCTGGATATTCTGAATTATCCATTCATATCGATTTAGCGGCTGGTAGTATCTTGTGAGTGGATTGAATTGTTTACAACAGTTTAAGTGTCAACAAAGATAGCATTTAGCTGCCAACACAACCACGGTCACCAGGTCGTAGCTTTAAAGTAGATATACCAGATTCCGCCACTTTGCGTTAATATCCATTTGTACCACAGGACCGCCGATGTACGAGGCTTTTAGTTAACATTCTGCATAAATGTGCGCTCAGACGCATTTGTTCTGGAAACGAGGCAATTAATGGCGCACAGTGGGGTGTGCGGTTGGGGTGTGGGATGCGGCACACAAACCTATTTGGATTAAACTTGTGTTGCACAATCACTTTATCTGTGAATGAATCACTACTGTACATTAATTGTGCCACTGAGTAACTTTGATTAGATCGACATGTATTTTTCTATTCTTGAGATGTATTTATGAGCCAAAAGAGTGTGTGACTTCTTGACAGATACAGTATAGGAATGGCGATTTAAGTACATCCAATGACATTTTCATTTATTTTTCTGAATACACCAAGAACAGAATTTGAAATACAGGAATCCTATCATATATATATAGTAAATATATGAAAAATGCGTCTGCGATTGGCTGGCAACCAATTCAGAGTGTCCCCCGCCTACTGCCCGAAAACAGCTGGGATAAGCTCCAGCACTCCCCGCAACTCTTGTGAGGATAAGCGGTGTAGATAATGGATGCAGGGATGAAAAATGTGTGCAAAAAACACCGTATCCCAAAAAGCATCCATAAATCAGTGTTGAGATTGTGGCGTGCCCTTCTTTGTGTCACTGGCATTTCAGTGACCCTCACTTAGCGATCACAACATACCTGACATTGCCATCTCCCGACTGCATAGGCCACATGTATTTATAACATCCAACACAACTTACAGTGGCGTTATTGCATCTGCATCTTAAGATTACCTGACACGTCGCAATTTTCCCTGGGGCAGCTGTGGGAAGTTGTTGCCAAAGCAGTTCTTTCTTCATCTTCTTTGCCATTGGACATGCCTGCTTGCAAGCTCTCTTCCAAGCTGTATCAGGAATTCCGCCCGTCCCTCCTTCATTCCATCTTCTATTTAGAAGCTGTATGAAGGATTATCCACATAAAGGCTTGTTTTCCAGCAGCGGCTTCTCTGCAAGGCACACTAATGACGGTCGTTTGCATGATCCCAAATCATTAATACCACATTCAGTGCTGTGGGCGCATCTACTGAACGGAAATGTATGCAAATTGTTATTGTCTGTCTAACAGCTTTTGAACAAAGCTGATTTGGAGCAGAGAATGGCACAAAACCTAACACTATCAAGCCAGGAGGCTGCAGTCAAAAGCTTTGCACAGTATCTCTACACGATCATGATGCAAATTCCACAAGACCAGGCTTGGAGAAACTACACCAATCAGGTACTGGCCTTTACTCAAGACTATGGTAGCAGACCCCTCATTAAGACACAGCAACCAAGTCAGCCGCAGCACCCCCATTAATTGTTTCCACAGTACAGCCACAGCAGCATGTTGAGCCTCGTCCTGACAGATATTCATTTCAAACAAATTGAACTCCATCTTCAACGGTGGGCGGTTGAAAGCGGAATGGAGGGGAAAGTGTGCCATTTTATATGGGCTGGGTCCAATAGTGACAGGATGTGGAGAGTTGATTTGCCTGCCACTCCAGGAGGTCGCACATTTTTGGAAATAGTTGCCAAGGAGTGGAACATGTTCGCAATGCTGTCCCAACTAGTTGCGTTTTGTCATCACCTGTCTTTTTCAAGATACCCACGCGTTGTCTCAAAGGTCACTAAAACATTGGTAAAAGGTTGCACAAAGGTCGAAAATTGTCGTCAGTGACAGAGGTGACGCCCGGTTATTTGGCGAATAAAACATTCACAACTGTTCTCTGCTCAGTGAGATATGTGGTGGAAAAGTGGATCAAGTTAAAAATATCCACATGAATATAGAGACTTTGCAGGAGCTACAGCTACCACAGCCCCTGCTTTTTGATGAAAGAAACCCACACCCCTGAATTGCACCACCCCCTGCATTGCAATGCAAGACCTCCCTCCGCTGATTTGACAGACTAGCTACATTTACAAATGAAAAGCTGCTAACGGTAGGCAGCAGAGTTGTTAGTTAAGAATCAAGACACCTTTTTGCAGCGTTCAGGTATTTCACAGAGTTTCTGCAAATCCTGGTATTCCCACAACAACAACAAAAACACACAAGTAGCACACAACAAAACAAGCAAACTTTGTTCACAGATGATGTCTCTGGAAATTAATTGTGAGCCTAATGGGATCTGCAAAGTTGTTTTGGGGTTGAGGCCAAATCATTATCGCCATATTTCACCTGTTGAGATTTTAAAAGGTTAAAATATCAGATGATGTCCTTCTGCTATTGGACCTTACTTGCGAGTGGTCTCTCAAACACTGACTGAAAGTTTGGGGTCAATATTGTTTTTATAAGGTACTGGTTGCTATGGGCCTTTGAAAGGTGTATGTGCCAAAACTTTAACGCATTTTTCTCAAAATGTGAGTTTTCAGCATGCCAACATTGAAATTGCTGTAACTTTGTCAAGTTTTGATGTACTTCCATGTATTATACATGATTGTAAAAGGGAATTAAGTACAGAATGAGAATACATGAATATCTCAATTTTCATTTTTGGAGACATACGCCTGATTTGGTGGAAACACATCACATATATATTTTCATGCCCCTCCATGGGGTGGGTGGCGTGCTGACGGAAGACGTACAAACGTCATACAGTCTGATGGCCCTTCATAAGTGATCGCCGACGGGTGGTTACTGTGGATGCCCGGGCCCCCGCCCCTTAGGCCCCACCATTTGCTCCACTGGTTGCTGAGCTCTTCCATCTGTTTTCTGATGTCGTGCTTCCACAAAGGGCAAATACAATTGACTGATTCAGGGATGTAAAGATTATACAATAGGTGAGCCGTTTTCAAGATGGCAGTATGATACAAATATAAAAGGTACAGGCTGAAAAAGGGTACAAATTATTTTGTTCAAACATATTTGAACCGACAGCCAGTCATCCAGGCAGCACATTTCCACTCTAATTGTGGTCTTTTATCCACTGCTTAGTCCACTGCACTATCTGCTCCAAGTTACTTTCCATGTCCTCTGGAGTGTTGCTGGGTAGCTGCTGGACAAGCTCCTCTTTGTAGGCCTCAATTGCCTCCTCATAGATGGTCTGAAAGATTTCACACTGCACATTGTCCTGCAGCTTCTTTCCCGTGTAGCCCCTGTCAAGTATAACAGGAGAGAATAAAGGAAAAAAGTAATATCATGCGGTTTGTTGTCAAAACTCTTTAATCTAAGCCTTGATTTATGGCTTTTTGGATCAAAAGGTCATAGTCATAAATAATTATATTTCATTTTAATAGTTTCTTGGACATCTGGAAGTGGTAAACTTAACTATCGTACATCCTGGGGTCACTATTTTTATGTGAAATAGTCAAAAGGTCAAAGTAGTATATGTCAGGGTATGTTTGAACATTATTTGATATATTTATTAAGTGTAGTTGTATGTTTTAATAGATAGAATGCATCATCTTACTTTGGGAAGTGAGAAGGAGGGTGAGCGCGCGCCCGTGGGGGGAATGTAGAGTGAGAAGGAGGAGGGGATGAGCGTGCATCCATGGGGATGAAGGCGCGCCCGCACGCCCGCACGCCCGCACACCCGCACACCCCCACACGCGCGCAGGGGGTTCAGGGTACATATCCTTTGGTTGTGGAAAATGGTTTGCTATGAAATGTATTTGATATGTGCACGATGTGAGCAATGATTGTTTTATTAGATAAAGTGTTTCTTCTTACTTGTATTTCCATGCGGTTCACATTTGTTGTACGCAAGGTTTCTGTCCTGTTTTAAAACAGAGTTTGGTCAAAGAGTGGGGAATATGAGTTTTTTCTGTAGGATCATAAAAAAAGGGTACTCCTGGAATTTGAACGTTCAGGATTCTAAACAAGAAGATGCATCCTTTCACGGACACACGAGGTGGTCTACCCCGAGTAAATAAGCAACATGTGTTTTTTTCTGTACAGGGATAAAAAAACAGGCTCCAGCATTTGAACGTAAAATCATTCAATGTGTATTTATGGGAGGCACAATTGCACAGGAGGTTGTGAATTAATCACATTTTATTTATATAGCACTTTTCATACATAAAAATGCAACTCAAAGTGCTGTAAAACATCCAAAGCAAAACACGAAAAAAAAAAATCCGTTCACGCCCTCCCTCCCAACAAACCCAAGACAGATATCCACTAATACATCAGCACTCACTCACACACACCCACACAAAGTGCACAACCTGATAAAATGTGTTAAAAAGACATGACAAGGCACAGAGAAGCCATATGAGGAAAGGGTACCCAAGGGGAGCTCTCCGCGCTGAGGGGAATGGCAGCCCACGGCCACAGGGGCGCCAGCACCACAGAGACCCCAGCCCGGATTAGACAGGCGGACCCCTCAGAAAGTGTAGAGGCCGCCGGCCACCCAGACCCAAGGAGTCCCTGCGATGACAGCCCCCGCGGGAAGGGCGGCCACCCCTCCCTCAACGCGGAGGCCCCATGAGGAAACACTGGAGCTAAAAGCTGACAACGGCAGAGAGCAACAAAACTAAAAGACAGAACAGTAGTATAGTGTAAGAACTAAAATCAGTAAGATAAGATAAAAATAATCTTCAATCAAAAGAAAAGATAAATTATTTAAAAGTTGTAAAAAGCCAAACTAAAAAGGTGTGTCTTGGGCTTCCTTTTAAAAATATCAACAGTCTCTGCAGACCTGACGTCCTCTGGCAGGCTATTCCAAAGGTGAGGACCAAAATTGCTGAATGCAGCCTCGCCATGCATTTTGGTCCTCACCCTTGGAATAAATAAAAAGGCCGGCGCCAGAGGACCTCAGGATCCGCGAGAGTTGGTATGATAAAAGCAAATCAGATAAATAAGATGGCCCAAGACCATTAACACATTTATAAACTAATAAAAGTAAACCTTAAAATCGATCCTGAAACACACGGGGAGCCAATGCAGCAATTTCAAGACTGCCGTAATGTGCTCCCGCCCTCTGGTTCTCGTCAGCACCCGAGCGGCTGAATCCTGCAGTAGTTGTAATGGTGAAATGCTCTTTTTCGGGAGGCCAGAGAGCAGGGCATTACAGTAATCTAAACGACAGGAAATAAAAGCATGCATCAGCACTTCCGTGTTAGCCTGAGAGAGAAACGGACAGACTCTGGCGATATTCTTAAGGTGATAAAAACCAATCTTGGTCACATTTTTAATATGAGGAATAAAACTGAGCTCAGAGTCAAAAATGATGGCAAGGTTCTTCACACAATGTGAGGGTTTAAAAGCTTGTAGTTTTGGTAAAAGTTTCTCTCCCTGACCTTCAGGATCGATAACTAAAACCTCAGTTTTGTCCTGATTGAGCTGTAGGAAATTATCTGCCATCCATGACTTGATATCTAAAATGCTATTTAAAAGGGTATCAATGGGTCCTGTGTCATCAGGAGACACGGCAATATACAGCTGTGTGACATCAGCATAGCTGTGAAAGCGGATGCCGTGTCCCCTGATGACATCCCCAAGGGGAAGCATATAAAGATTAAAAAGTAGGGGGCCTAAAATCGAACCTTGGGGAACCCCACATTTAATTTCATGGGTTTTGGAGGAACAAGTATCCATACATACAAAGAAATATCGGTCTGTGAGATAAGAATAAAACCAGTTAAAAACAGTACCGGAGATGCCCACTAGATTTTTCAGTCTGTTTAATAAAATTTGGTGATCTTCTTTTCTAAAATCTTACTTAAAACCGGTAAGTTGGATACAGGTCTGTAATTATTAAAAACGCTCGGGTCAGAATTGCTCTTCTTCAGAAGGGGCTTCACCACCGCCGTTTTAAAGGCAGCGGGGAAGACGCCCGTCTGAAGAGAGCAATTGACTATATTTAAAATTTGTTCCTCAAAAAAATCCATAAAATGTCTTAAAAAGAAATGTGGGAATTGGATCCAAAAGGCAGGTCGTTGGGTTTACCTGGGAGGACCAACCAGGGCAAAACTTTCCAGTGTTTCCTCATGTAAATATGATTGTCCAGGTTTATTAAAACTTGTGTTTTGACGGGCTAAAAGACTGGATCTTATGTCATCGATTTTACTTCTGAAGTGGTCTGCAAAGTCCTCACGGAGAGCGTCTATTGGTCTCTGTGGGGACTTATTAAAATCAGAACTAGTGAAAAGTTCAAAGGTGGAGAAGAGACCTCTGGGGTTGTTTTTATTGACAGTAATGAGGTTTGAGAAATAGGATCTTGCCAGTTTGACTGTTTTATTTCAGTTGTTCACATAATATTTCATAGTGTACTGTAAGTTTATTTTTTCTCCACCTCCTCTCTGCACTCCTGCATTTTCTCTTTGATGTTTTGATTGCATTGTTTCTCCACGGGGGTACAGTCTTTGTTTTTGTTGTTTTAATTAAAAGTGGAGCGACTGAATCTAATGATGATTTAAGATTTAGGTTAAAATTGTCAACAATAAGATCACAGGGTACAGGTAAAATGTCAGCAGGAGTGCTTTTTAAGATCTCGATAAAATTTGCAGCCACCTCAGAAGATAGGTAGCGTTTCTTCACTGTTCTCACCAGGACTGCTAGATGGTTAAAACTGGCGATGTTAAAATAGACACAGTAGTGGCCTGACACTGCCAAGTCAACAACAGAGGACACACCAGCAGACAAGCCATAGGTTATAACCAAATCCAGGGTGTGTCCTCTGTTGTGAGTTGGCTGCAAGACGTACTGTTTAAAATCCAAGCAGTTTAAAAGGTTTAAAAATTCTCTGGATAGTGGGTCCGAGATGTTGTCCACGTGTATATTAAAATCGCCAGTTATTAAAATCCTGTTATAACTGGAATATAAAATGGATAAGAATTCTGAAAATTCTGTAATAAAAGAAGTGGAATGATGGGGTAATGCAGGGAATAGGGGGACTGCTAAAAACAAAGGCATGATGTTCAAACGATAAATAGCTGCTAAAAATGATCTCCTTTGATAAAAGAGTATTAATAAAAATTGATGCAGTCCCGCCTCCTCTTTTGCCATCCCTTGTAGAAAATAAAAAGTTAAAATTCGGTGGGCAAGCATCGGTGAGAGCAACTGGAGCATCTGTACCAAGCCATGTCTCAGTTAAAAGCATACCATGTAAATTATTGTCTAAAATCAGGTCGTTTATGATAAAAGTTTTGTTTAAAAGGGAGCGCACGTTCAGCACGGCCAGATTAATTATTGTGCTGGATGTGCGCTCATGGTGGTATGAATGAGTAGTATTAACATATACTAGATTACCACTGTTAAAACCACGTTGTTTGTGTGTGCAAGGGAAGCGTCTGCCGGTGATTGTTTCAATGGGAAAGCTGTCCGATGGTGGTAATGATAATGGGGGCCTGCAGGGGGAGCTAGTGAGGCTGGTGGTACTGTGAGCAGCTGGTATTGGCCTGTAGGTGATGGTAGTGACATTGTCATTGTAGTGTTTATGAGTAGAAGAAGAAATATGATTGGTAAACAAGAGTCAGCTCGGAGTGGAATTGGTAACAACATGGTGGATGTTAGCGGCTAAAATCTTGCTACCAAAAGAGTTCGGATGAACACCATCCGGCTGGTAAAAAGGCGGGCGATTCCAGAATATGTTAAAATTGTCAATAAAAGCAAAGTGAAGGTGGCCACACGTGCGTAGGAGCCACATGTTCAAGCTTAAAAGGCGGCTGAAGCGCTCGACTCCGCAAGATAATGCCGGCAAAATGCCACTCACCCAGACCGACAGACCGCAGGTTCTTAGCAAGGCAAAGAGGGCGTGAAAGTCTCTCTTCGTCTGCTCAGACTGTCGGCGTATTGTCTAGTTTGTCCCCACGAGAACGATGAGCCGGGTTATGGATGATGGCAGAGAGTCAAGAACACCCGGCAGGATGTTAACTATGTCCATGACTTTTGCTCCGGGAAAACAGCAGGTGACGGTGCTGGGATAGTGAGTACGTCTAATGGTGCTGTCGCCAATTATAACGGTGGTTGGTGCATCGATGACGTGAGGAGGGAACGCCAAGGGACTCACCGCTGGCGGGAGATTCACGACCCCACTGTCCAGGATGGCTCTGCCGAGGCCGAGTGATGACAGTGGATGACACCGGTGAGTGTCGCTGATGACGTCGGCCACTCGTGTACCGGGACACCGCGTCCTGGAGCAGCCCGACGCGTGAGTGGACGGCCGGGCCACCGGCGGACCCGCCCATCATGGGGTTGTCGCCTGGGTGACGAGGGATCCGGGGGAGCCCCTGGGAGCACAGCCCCAGCGTCGGACGCAGCAGTCGGTGTCTCCGACTGCCGTATGCCGTAGTGCAGCGATGGGAACAGGAGATTCACTCGCCAGGGCGGCGAACCGATTCCCCAGGACCAACTTTTGTCATTTGCTTTAGGAAGTTTGAACAAACACTAGTTGTGCTGCGATATGGAGGCCAACTTTTGTGCTGTATTCATATCCTAGAACCGTAACACCAACAAGGAAGTACATTCAATTCTTAAATTGTACATCTTTTTGCATGTAACTAGTTGCATTTTACAAATTGCTAATACTAACCGGTCCTTTCTTTTTTGCTATTGCGTTGACATCGAACATAGGCGTTTACACCTTTACTGCACGTACAATGTGTTTATGCTACTTGTTCTCTAAGATGTAACACATATTAACCCCTTAAACACTACATTGATGCACAACATCACGTCCAGCATACGATACCTCGTCTGCATTAAGACTTCACGGATGTCTGTGGTGGAGAGGCTGGCGTTTTTATACGACAGAGGTCATGATATTTTCAAGAATTGTTCGTTTTAGAGGTATTTGTGAACTGACCAACCAATGCAGGAGGTAAAACCATGGTGTACATACAATAGAGAAAGGCCACAAATTGTGTTTCTTCCATCTATCCATCCATCCTTTTTCCATAGGATTTGTCCTTGTAGGATGGTGGGTGAAAGGTGCTTATCCCAGCTGACAATGGGCGAAAGGCAGACTACACCCCGAACTGGCCGACAGTCAGTCGCAGGACGGACGCACGCACGCACGCACGGACATATCCCTCATGGACCTAAACCAACGTCACATTTTATGCTAAAAAAAACCTGTGTGTCTGCTTTTTTTTTTTTTATGACCTACTGTTGTTTAGTAAGATAACCGCCCGTGCAATTGCGGCTCCCTTAAAAACACATTGAATGATTTTACGTTCAAATCCTGGAGCCTGTTTTTTATCCCTCTACAGAAAAAAACACATGTTGCTTATTTACTGGGGGTAGACCAGCTTGTGTGTGCGTGAAAGGATGCATCTTTTTGTTTAGAATCCTGAACATTAAAATTCCAGGAGTACCCTTTTTTTATGATCCTACAGAAAAAACTCATATTCCCCACTTTATGACCAAACTCTGTTTTAAAACAGGACAGAAACCTTGCATACAACAAATGTGAACCGCATGGAAATACAGGTAAGAAGAAACACTTTATCGAATAAAACAACCGTTGCTCACATCGTGCACATATCAAATACATTTCATAGCAAACCATTTTCCACAACCAAAGGATATGAACCACCTGTGTGTGTGTGTGTGTGTGTGTGTGGGGGGGGGGGGGGGGGGGGTGCGTGCGTGCATGCGTGAAAGGATGCTACCTTCACGCCCATGGATGCGCGCTCACCCCCTCCTCCTCCTCCTTCTCACTCTACATTCCCCCCAAGGGTGCGCGCTCACCCTCCTTCTTCTCACTTCCCAAGGTAAGATGATACATTATATCTATTAAAACATACAACTACACTTAATACATATATCAAATAATGTTCAAACATACCCTGACATATACTACTTTGACCTTTTGACTACTTCACATAAAATTGTGAACCCAGGATGTACGATAGTTAAATTTCCCACTTCCAGATGTCCCGGAAACTATTAAAATCAAATATAATTATTTATGACTGTGAACTTTGATCCAAAGAGCCATAAATCAAGGCTTAGATCAAAGAGTTTTGACAACAAACCGCATGATATTACTTTTTTAAAGGTTATGTTACAGAATTAGTTCAGTGCCTGATTTACTACGCAGTTGTGCACACAAAACGGGCGCAGACTTGATTCTGCGTGCAAACCAGTCTACCAATTGGGCGCAACTAGGATTGCGCCTGCAAATATAGTATATGCAAATACCGTATTTTCCGGACTGTAAGTCACGTTTTTTTCATAGTTTGGCCGTGGGTGTGACTAATACTCCGGAGCGACTTATGTGTGAAATTATTAACACATTATTACTGTCATGGCTTGTTAGTGCTGACTTGTATTTATGATGTTTTGTCTCCCTCTGCAGGCGCTTTAGCGTAATTTACTCTGGCCCCAATATTTCTAACTTCTTCCTATTGGCAGATTTAATCACGCCACCTCCAGTTCATAGTTCACGTAGTCTGCTCTGTAGCTGTTATGAAATGCGCTGTATGAATAAAATTGTATTGTATTGTATTGTAAAAATTTGAAAATCATTTCACATGTTATTGTAACCCACCTAAAGAACCATAAGATAAATCCTAAAAGCTATTAAAATGCATGAGTAATTTAAACGGTGAAAATCTAATGTCTTGTTATATAAAAGTAAAATAGTATGATAAAAAGACAATTTGACTGTTAAGGCTTTGCTAGTTGAGGAAGATAGATTATCCAAACAGCTAAACATTCACAAACAAACTCCACTGACTCCAGGTGTGCAGCGAAGTTGCCTGTTTATTAGGGATGGGAATTTTGACTAATATGCCCGCCGACTAGTCTCCACTTTTACTTGCGACTAGTCGACTAGTCTATAAGGAAGAAAACTTGAATTTGAATACATATTGAATTCAAAATTTTAAATGCAAATGTTGTGTGTCTTTAGGGGCTATTTTAGCCCAAACATTCAGGACAGTTTCTTAATTTAAATTCTATTGATGTAACAACAACTGACTGAATAAAAGTGAACGACCCTGCGCCGGCTCCCGGGGCGAGACCCGATATCCCCCGTGAGCTGAGGAGGAAGAGACGGGGATCTCGTGCGGGGGTTAAACGCCGGGAAAGGAGGAGACGATACCATCCCGTCCTCCCGTCTGTTATCATGGGGAATGTTAGATCTCTCCCCAACAAGATGGACGAGCTAGCGGCGCTTACCCGGCATGAGAGGGACTTCCGGGAGGCTAGCCTGATGCTATTCACGGAGTCATGGCTAACAGCGCTAACGCCGAACGCAGTCGTAGAATTGGACGGCTTCCAAATCATACGCGCGGACAGGACGCTGGAGAGTGGAAAGAGGAAAGGAGGAGGGCTGGCTGTGTTTGTGAACGATCGATGGTGTAATCCTGGGCATCACGATTAAGAAGCAGCTTAGCAGCAGGGATATTGAGCTGCTAGCTGTTGGCATGAGGCCATTCTACATCCTGCGAGAGTTTAGTCATGTGATCGCGGTGACCGTCTACGTTCCCCCCCGCTGCCAGCGGCGACACAGCCTGTGATGTCTTGACTGCAGCAGTGAGCAGGCTACAAACACAGCACCCAAATGCCCTGATACTCATCTCTGGTGACTTCAATCATGCCACCCCTTCCTCCTCTCTGCCTTCATTCACACAGTATGTCACCTGCCACACCAGAGACAATAAAACACTGGACCTTTTCTACGCTAACACATCACTGCCCCTCCTCCCGCTGGGCAAAGCTGATCACAACCTGATGGCTCTCCAGTGTGTGTACAAACCTCTGGTCCGCAGGCAGCCAGCTGTGACCGGCACGGTTCAGAGATGGTCTGGAGAGGCCGAGGAGGCCTTAAAGGACTGCTTCAGCAGAACTGTGGGAAGTATTCAGCGATGCTCACGGGGAAGACATTAGTAGTCTAACGGACACTGTTTCAGACTATATACATTTCTGCATGGAGAACACCATACCCACCAGGACGGTAAGGTGTTTCTCCAACAACAAACCCTGGATCACACCAGACATAAAAGCTCTCCTGAAGGAGAAGAGGAGGGCTTTTGCATCAGGCAACATAGAGGAGAGGAAGACTGTGCAGCGCCAGCTGAGGAGGAGGATCAGAGAGGGGAAAAGGTCCTACAGGAAGAGGATGGAGGAGCAGCTGCTGCAGAATAATACCAGGGGAGTCTGGAGGGGGCTGAAGACCATCTCAGGCCACGGACAACCCAAGACTGGGGGGGACCTGCAGTGGGCAAATGAGCTGAACCTCTTTTTCAATAGGTTCGATCAGATGCCTGCCCCCACTCAGTCTCTCCTGCTGCAGCCTCCACCTACTCCTCCTGCTGGGTGTGTCACCCCCTCCCCCCTTTTCTCCACAGTCTCCAGCTCCCAGCTACACCAGACAGCCACCACTCCCTCCTGCCCAGCCTTGGCCTTCACAACATCTCAGGTGAAGAACCAGCTGAAGAAGATGAAGGCAAGGAAGGCAGCGGATCCAGATGGCATCAGCCCCCAGCTCCTCAAATCCTGCGCAGACCAGCTGTGTGGAATTGTCCAGCACATGTTCAACCTGAGCCTGAAGCTGGGCAGGGTCCCCCAGCTATGGAAAACATCCTGCCTGGTCCCGGTGCCAAAGACCCCCCACCCGAAGGAGCTCAACAGCTTCAGACCAGTGGCGCTGACGTCTCACCTGATGGAGACCCTGAAGAGACTGGTCCTTGTCTACCTGCGCCCCCTGGTGAGCTCCTCAATGGACCCACTCCAGTTCGCATACCAGCCTGGCATCAGTGTGGATGATGCCATCATCTACCTCCTCCACACTTCACTCTCCCACCTGGAGAAGGCGGGGAGCACTGTGAGGATCATGTTCTTTGATTTCTCCAGTGCTATCAATGCGGGGAAATCCAAAGAAATGGTGGTGGATTTCGGTAGGCGCCATCACTCTTCACCTGCACCAGTGAATTTCCCGGGAGCAGATGTTGAGAGAGTCTCAGCTTACAAGTACCTGGGTGTTCATCTGAACAATAAACTGGACTGGAGCGAAAACACAGACGCCCTCTATAGGAAGAGTCAGAGCAGACTCTTCCTACTCAGGAGACTGAGGTCTTTTGGGGTTCAGGGGACACTCCTCAGGAACTTTTATGACTCTGTGGTTGCAGCGGTCATCTTCCAGGGAGTGGTCACCTGGGCAGGCGGTGTCTCGGCCCGGGACACGAAGCGGCTGGACAAACTGGTCAGGAGGGCCGGCTCTGTCCTGGGCTCTGTGGACTCGGTGGGGGACAGGAGGATGTTGGCCAAGCTGTCATCAATGCTGGACAACCCGGACCACCCCCTCCAGGGCACCCTAACAGCACTCCACAGCTCCTTCAGTGACAGACTGTTACACCCTCGCTGTGCCAAGGAGGGATTCCGCCGTTCCTTCTTGCCTGCTGCTGTCAGACTCTTTAACAAGAACATTGTGTAGTCTCTACAAACTGGCGGACATTAGTGCAATTGTGCAGTCCTGCACCTGAGCTCATATCGTGCAATACCCAACATTCACCACTACTGTAATACCGTCCAATACTCAACATTCCCCACTACTGTTAGTCTAGTTTTATTTTTATCCAATGCCGTTCCTTACATTTCACTACAGCACTGCAGCACTGTCACTTACTTAGAGTATTTTTCCTCTGCACTATGTACAGGCCAAAATGAGTGTTCCTCCTACTTTTTATGTAGATGTATGTTAGTGTGTATATACTGCGTATATTTACATAGGTTTGATCCTGAATGTTTGCCGTCAATGTTATACATTAATGGCTATATTATGCCGCCGTCCCTGTGTGACCTATATCTTTGCTGCTGTAACACTGAAAATTTCCCCACTGTGGGATCAATAAAGGCATTCTTATCTTATACCAACTCCCAGTCCAGCAGGTTCTCATTCGCTAGCACCATGCTAGGCTAGGTTCACACCGCAGGCAAATGCGATCCAGATCGGATTTTTTTGCCCATATGAGACTTGTATCTGATTTTTTTTATGACAGTCCGAACGGCTCAATTCCGATTTTTTCAAATGCGACCTGTGTCGCTTTCATATGTTGTCCTAGTTAACGAGCCCAAGATGCGCTCCGCGCAGGCGGAAGGAAAGTGCTGGCAGCAAGGGGATCGAATCTGCAAAGTTGTTTTGATTAACACTATTGACTTTTTATTTTACTTTAATTTAATCCCACTTGAAACGTGAAGCATAAAGTGGACATTTATGGCGAGCGTAGTAATTCAGCCACGGCCCAGATAGATTTTTTTACACACGGTTATGACGTGACGTCATCGTTAGTGATGTCTCCATGAAATGAGATAATAAAGCCTCGCCTCATAATTTCCCCCAAATACTGTATTTATTTCTACCTGCTACCTCATTGCTTGAATGGCCCGAAACGCTGCACCACATTTACTTCCGCAAACACAACGTCGGGTGCGACGTAGATTCTTCTTCTACGCAGGCGCGCCACTTTGACGACGCATGTGTTCATATAGCAGACAAGACAGAGGTGGCATTTTTAATGTAATACGAACGCTTACACAAAACAATAGGATTTTTTTCGGGGGGGGGGCAATTATCTCTCTCTCTTGTTCTGTGGAACAAGATGCGTGATACTTAATGCCGCGTTGAACCGACTAATAAAATACAAAAAGTTTAATAAATTGGAGACGGTTAAACGACTAGTCGCGCACATCCCTACTGTTTATATTGTGAAACTGCACAAGAAACAGAAAATACAATCAATCTATGCATTACATACACATGAGTTTCAAGTTTCTTATGTTTCGACAATGACAATGATCTTCTTATTTTTTGTGAAGAGAAAACTCTCTTACCGTGCTGACAGTTTCGGCTGTTACTGCAGCCTTCCTCGGAGCTGTCACTACTGACACGTGTTGTGTCCGGAGCAAAATAATACAATACAATACAGTTTTACCTATACAGCGCATTTGCGGGGGGTTGGAGTGCAGCCTTGATCGGGTCAGGGAGCCTTATGTTGAAGATTCCCCCGACCCGGTCAGCTGTTTTTAGACGTCACGTGTCAGCTCCGAGGATAAGGCTGCAGTGACAGCCGAAACTGTCAGCACGGTAAGGGAGTTTTCTCTTCACAAAAAATAGGAAGATCATTGTCATTGTCGAAACAAAAGAAACGTGAAACTCATGAACAAGATGAGCCTATGCTAACGATTAGCGATCGCAATTAGCATTAGCGATAGCTATTAGTATGTTCAGTCAAAAACCCACAATCATCCACATTTCAGCTCGTATATAAATGCTGCATGCTCATTACACACAATTGTCTAAGTTACTTACAGACGATGGTTGAATAAGAATGAACCACAAACAGCCAGTTGCCTGCCTCTGGCTGGGTATTGCATTATGCAGCCACACACATAAGAAGCCGAGCACAGAGGAGACGAAGACATAATTACGACTGAATACATAAATACTTTTGGAGACTTGGAAACATTCTACATGGTTGGGGTTAAATAAAAGACTTATTTAATCAATATACAACCGTTTTGATGAGTTTATAGTTATCTTACAGTAACTCTCTTGTATGCTACATGTGTGAATGTTAGCTAAATGTTCCCATCGTAGCTCGGTGGAAATGATATAAATGATATGTACTAAGCGCACAATTTCCTCCAAAAATGCGACTTATACTCCACTGGGAATTATGTTCCCCCCCCCTTTATTATGCATTTTATGGCTGGTGCGAATTGTACTCCGGAGCGACTTATAGTCAGGAAAATACGGTACAGTGATCCATCGCTACTTCGCGCTTCAACTTTCGCGCCCTCAGTGCATTGCGGATTTTTCAGAAGCATTCATAAATTAGAAATTAAACAACACAGCCATATCGGGAGCCATATTGCAGAAAGACGCATTGTTTCAAAGATATGAGTTGGCTATGAGGCTTTGTACATACCCATAGGCACTCATAAAAGACTGGTTCCCAGCGCGATATCGACCGACAAGAGCACAACTGCATTTACTTTTTCTACACACTGTACTGTTCGTCAGCTGACTGGCTGCACATCATCGTAGCCTCTCGCTAGTCTCGTCCACTATTCAAATGTGCTGTTGATTTAGTCAGAGTCAAGCCGGATACTTTCTCATCCGTATTTGTAATGATGTGTTTGCTCTTATAAAGTTTTGTAAAAATCCTGCGTTTATAAGTCGTGAGCGCAGCACAGCGTGCTCCTGGCCGGCCAGCGGCACGGACGACTTTAGACATCGCCAATTAAAGTGTGAAAGTGTTTGTTACTTTTGTCTTAGGGTGTCCTAAAACAGCTTACCTTAACTACAATCCCACGTTGCATTTTATCCAAAGGACTTTGTTGATGTTGTTGTGCAAAGATAAAGTTAATGCATGATCCCCCCGGCGGCCATGCTTCTTCTTTGTTTTTGAAATGAAATAGGAGGAGAAGAAGAAAAAGCAGGCGAAGAAGAATGAGGGAAGAAGAAGAAGAAGCGGTCGCTTTTACTTAGATTTTTCATGGTGGCGTCAAGCGTCTTAAAGTGCAGGATTGGATAAATTACAATATGGCATTCTAGTTAAGGGAAGTCAATTTTATGATAAAAATTAAAACTTTAACGTAGTTTTTAGTGAAAGTTCTGTCGTGCTCGTCAGCTGCCGCGGTTGGTCGAAGCTCTGATCACAGCCTGCAAGCTTAGTATTTGTATTCTTCATTTTGCATTTTTATAGTTAAATTAAAGTGTGGGAACCATGTTGGGGTTCACAATAGCGTAACAGAGGCGCAAATCCCCCAAAATAAAGCTGTACAATAAATATCATATAAAATGATAATCATAATCATAAGTCCGACTCTACTTTGCGGGTTTCACTTATCGCGGTGGGTTCTGTCCCCCCATTAACCGCGATGAATGAGGGATTACTGTATATGAATTTAGCAGGCACAGTGTGATTCATAACAATTCATTGCAATGCTAATAATAATGAGCAGAGGTGTGGTGGCCATTGGCATGTTCGGGAGAACTCTGGTATGGCCGGTCCATTCCAGGCTGAAATTGTTGCGCATCAGGGCTGTTACATTTTTCGGGTGGACTGTCCCAAGTATTCAACACAATGTTACATTCACCTCTTCCACCTATATTCTATTTTGCGCGTGCCATGCATTCAGAGATGTCCTATGTTGACTGGGGTTAATTTCCTTCACTTTTTAGTCAATGCGCAAACCCCTCCAGCACGGTAAGGTGACGGCTCATGGAGGGGCTGTCCCAATGTGAGAAATAAAATCGAACATCAGCCACAACGTGCTTCCTTTTTAGATACTCGTCTATCACCGCCCTGCTGCTATGAAACGGAGATTTACATCGTTTTAAGTAATTTTGTGATTGTGCCCGAACTTTGGACTGTGTTGCCAACGCTAACGTCATGACACCATTACCCACAATGCTTCTGTTTACATCACGAATGACCCAGATTTCCACTCCTGCGCATGTGTGTTGCATATGGGCATGACGAGAGAGCGGCTAGTTAACATGGAGTTGTGAATCAATTCTTTTATATTTTTACATCGATTGTATATCGATTTTCGATAAATCATTACATCCCTAGTTGAAAGTAAAAACACTTTTATAATGGGGACCACTGATGGTCCCTGGGGGATTAAGTGTGTGTTGTTTTTTTTTAAACAGCCATTACTCCAAAAACAAAACTGCAACAAAATCAGTGATGTTATGAATTAATGACCTAACAAAGGCCCTAATGAAATCAGCTCAATTATTCCACTTTGAATTTATTTTTTGGGAAAATATTACAAATTTTGTGTTTATATTCTTTAGAAAAAGCAGTGTTTGTTATGACAAAAAGGGCATACATCAGCTATACAAGAGTCTTTATTCAGAGTGTTCCTGTGTTTCTGACTTGATAAGCAAAGGAATCGCTGTCAGTAGACAGTAGTATCGCATTTCAAATGCTATAAATAACAAATATTATACTGTCAAATTAGTGAATAGGTCATGTATCGTGAACTTTCCTGCAATACAGTGAGGCCCATTGCAGTGTTGAGCTTTCACACGATATTGCAATAAATATCAGTAACATCAATACCGTGATACAACCAAACCGTCAGCTTTTGATATAGTAACAGCCAGTGTTCATTTTGACACGATATTTTAATTTAGTTGACGTTATAGTCTTTTGACTAAAAATAATTAAAGTCTTAGTCATAATTTAGTCATCTGATTGAATTTTAGTTTAAGTCCAATTTTAGTCAACAAAAATAAAGGGCAATTTTAGTTGACTAAATTAATCATTTATTTAGTCCAGAGGTGCCAAAGTCAAATGGACGGAGGGCCGAATAAAAAATTTTGCGACAAGCCGAGGGCCGGACTGATGGAATGTTCATTGAAATTGTTTAAAATGTCCTGATTGGATCGGGTCCTTTGCGCCTGCTGATGATGTCACGCTTTATATTTCTGTAATATATTTCTTGTTTGTTTGTCACCCCCCTGGCTGTTGTGCTAATATGTTCAGAGTTACTAAATAAAAAATAAAATAAAGTACGTCACTTCCGCTTACGACCCGAGAAGAAGCCGCTGCCCGTCTTGTGAAACAAGATCAGTGGAACGTTTGCTTTTCTCCTGCCAAACTGGAAACAATTTTCTGGTTGACTCGGGCTGCAAGATTGTATGAACTGTACATAATGTGAAGTGAAGCGGAGAGGATCATATGATTGGTATGATGTCTCCAGCTGACTCTATTTTAGAGTGGCAAGGTATGGATGTAGGTGCTCCGGTCAGAGAACACATACCTGTATTCCACTTGACACGTCTATTTACCGTGGTCTGCAACAACACAGACAAAGAATAACCTAGCAACATCCTCCAATGCATATCCATTAGTTAACAATATGCCTAAACATTAAAATTCTCTGTATTAAGCAATTAAACAGCCAAACAATGCATACAATACACATTCACACGTTTCATCATTAGAATATAGTAAGCATACTAATCGAAATAACTAGTGATCATCAACGTGACATCACTCACGAGAACATATCTAGGCTATTATGTACAGCAGTTACCTGACATGAACCTGACTTATCAAACTCACTTTTTAACATTTACACACAACAACAAACGTGGTGAAACACGGGAAATCTGCAACTACTGCATTTGCTGGCACAAACAAACTACTAGCTAGCTGTCGAAGGAGGAGAAAGAAAATAAACCACGTCTCTCGCTATCGACACTTAGCGCTCGAGGAGCGTTCATTGCCTGCTCACAGTGTGGGACATCTCAGTACTTCATCGAAACTCAATGAAAATATCAAATGCCAATAATTACTAAGAATAAAACGTGAGATTTCTAACATGAAGTATTTCTTAATAAAGTGTGTTTTACTCCGAATAACTTTTCACCACAATCCGATTCTGAAAGCCATGAAGTGACGTGAAGTCTTGAGTCGGCATGTAGACGACCGAAGGACGATCCTCGCAAAAGTAGCGGTAATGTTCGTTATAACAACAGCCAGGGGGTGGCAAACATAGATGCAAAGAAATATGTTGCAGAAATAGTGTAACGAATTGGGTTATCTGTGTTGTGGTCGAATTTGTGTTTTGCCAAGTTGTGTTGTTTCCGAGGTTAATGAATGCATCGTGCGGCTCGCTTGATGGGAGGGCATGGGAGCGACAGTAGCGGAGGACGAAGAGGAGAGCATGACTGAACGGTTGTCGTACTGTATTAGCGTCGGCTGCGGCCCACAGTCGCCGGTTGGACTAATAAAATGTGAAACTACGTCTGTGGTCTTGGAAGACGCTACAATATATTTTAAAGCGTGACGTCATCAGCAGGTGCAAAGGACCCGATCACTTCTGCTACCCACACCGGCTTGCTGCGGGCCGGATCTAATAATAAAGCAATATGATCCCAGGGGCCGTAGAAAACCTTCTCGCGGGCCGGATGTGGCCCGCAGCCAGCAGCAAGCCGGTGTGGGTAGCAGATCTGATCGGGTCCTTCGCGCCTGCCGAAGACGTCACATTTTAAAATATATTGTAGCGACTTCAAAGAACACGCCGTCAGACGTAGTATAATTATCATGTTTTTATTAGTCCAACCGGCTGTCGCACTGGAGTATAAGTCACATTTTTGGAGGAAATTGATTTCAAGAACAGACATGTCATTTAAAACTTAAATGACGGACAATTTAAAATAAAAATACAATAGAGGAAACAACAGGCTGAAAGGTATGCTTATGTTGTTTAAATAAAATGGTATTGTATTGTACATTACACAACGCCCACCCACCCCCCGGAAGCCAAGTTGTCTCCGTCGCGTAACGCTAATAAATGTGTCCATATAAATCAAAATAATAAAATCGTGCGCTTAGTACACATCATTTCCACCGAGCTATGATGGTAACATTTAGCTAACATTCACAGATATGTAGCATTACAAGAAAGTTACGTTAACCCTTAGATGCATAAGTGGGTCAAAAATGACCCGGTGAGGTTGTTTTTCTTTAAATATTTTTGTAATGAAAAACTGTTAGGATTTCATGTTCCAGGTATTCCTCAAAAAAACATGTTTTTGATATAATGCCATTCACATTTTGTTTCTTACCTTTTATACTTTAAGAAATTACAGTTTTTGTATTACTACCCCAAGCTTCCATAAGTGGGTCAAAAATGACCTGCATGCATTTTCTATGGATTCGAATGGGAACCATTGATTTTTATCAACTTTGGCTGTCAGAACTAAATTAACTGTGAACCACACAGACTATATCAAAAGTTTCACCCTTCAGGAAGATAGTTTCACACAGCAAGAGCTGACATGTGAAAGTATTATCTTCATATAATATCGTGTGTGTCTCTCATGATTGTTATTATTTATAAAAATTACCCTACTTCATAACTAGCTAACACTAACTAGCTAACTAAGATCGCTAACATTAGTATATGCATTGTGTTAACGTTAGTGTGTGTGCGTGTCATTCATGATTGTTGTGTGAAAGAGTATGTTATTATTGTTTATCAACATATTAGCCTACTTCATAACTAGTGTAGACGTTTTCTGGCCGTGCTGAAAAAGCAGGTGGTGCTGATGTATCATAACTAGAGTTAGCCAACATTACTATATGCAGTGTGTGATTGTGTGTGAGAGTATTTATTAATATAGCTACATATTGATCTATTGGACACATTACTTTTATGTTTCCTCATCCAATGTGTCATGGCTGCTAGATACAGAGCTGAAATTGTCCTACAGATGCTAGATGATGGAGGCCAGTAACAGGGTTGGACTCTTGAGTCTGAAATTTCTGATGATGAGGACCCAGACTATTGTCCAGGTGGAAGTGGAAATACAACTGAACAGAATCAATCTGATTCAGAAAATTTCTCTTATGTGTCCTCTGAAGAAGAAAGTGTCCAAATCATGTCCAACAGAATGAGTCGGAAGGGCTTTTAACGGAGCGAGTGACCTCCCAACCAGTGCAGACCACAGAGCCACAACACCCTCAGAAGTCAGTCAGAGACTGCACAAGGGCTTAGCATGACTGCCTCACCAGAGGATGCATGGGAGTTCTTTATCACTGATGATATAATACAAGAGGTGATGAAGTGACCAAACTTGGAAGGATGTAGAGTAGCAACAGCTAGATGAAAAGAATGGAAAAATTACATTGGAAAAAATGGAAAAAAGATGAATTTATGACCTTCATTGGATTGACGCTGCTTGCAGGAAGTGAGAAGAACTGGGATGTATCAGTCCGTGAGCTATTTAGGAGTTATCTACATATTCCCATGTATAAGCCCTCTACGGCTATTGGAAGATTTGCAGACATTCACCATACCTTGCGCTTGGATGATCAGAGGACCAGAGCCTTCTGACTGGTAACAGACCATATGTATATGTGAGTTATGTGTATATTTGTGTAAGTAACAATAACGTGAAATGATATACGGGTGTGTTAATAATTTCATACATAAGTCGCTCCAGACTATAAATTGCACCCCCGGCCAAACTATGAAAATAAATCTGATTTATAACCTGGAAAATACGGTATTTTCCTTCAGCATACATTTAAACTTTTATACAAAAAGTATATCACCTATTTGTAAGTGTAGTTTAACACATTTAAACATTTAACACAACTGTGTCATTATTAAACTTTTAAGATGACAGTATGTCATCTTAAAATGTAAAAATTTGTTTTCGACTAAATGTATAAAAAAAAGGGCTTGGGAAGCTAGCATTGTCAACAGATCCAACTAATTGTGTCAAACTAGGGCTACTCAATTATGAAAAAAATTGTCATCACGATTATTTGGGTAATAACTGAAATAACGATTATTCAAATGATCATTTATTTTTGGGTACAAAAACAAGAAAATGTTTAAACGTAAAAAATAACGACAAATACATAATTTGAAACACTATTATTATGCAAGTTCCTTTTGAACCAAACAGAAGTTATAAAATTAGTTATAAGATAAAAAGGTGCAAATGCATACATTTGATTTCCTTGTGTAAACAAACGTAGTTCATTGGATATAAATGTACATTAATAATCGCTTTTTACGATGATAACAATTTTGTCATCGTGTAATGTAATAATCGTAATAGTAATTGAATGTTGATTAATTGCACAGCCCTATGTCAAGCTGCTGTCATTTACCACAGCTTAATATGCCAACAATTTTTTCAGTTCTCCACAGTTTAATGCAACGTTAGCAACGGCAACAAATTTACCTCAGAGAACATCTCGGGATGTACATTCAGTTGATATTGCTTCAGTTCAAATTCGTCACGTTCTTCCCATGAATGACCGTTCCACATTAGTGTAGCGACCTCGTATGTCGTCGCCGCAGCCCGCGCTTGCTAGCACCAATTGAGCGGAGGGGCTGACCGAGAGGAGCAGCTGACTGAGAGGGGCAGCCAGTATGGGTGAGCTGCCGTGCACTCACGCAGCAGCTTCGACGGCATTTTTATTTTCAGTCCTACTTTGTTCGTGCTTCTTCTGCGCGGCTAACTTGGAATTGAAACTTAGCACCGACATTCTAAAATCTGGACAATTCTGGGAGAACCGGAATGATGGTCCTTGTTACACTCGATTCCCGGTTATCGATGCCCAACCCTAGCCCCGTGGGACCGTATTACTGCTCGGATCAATGTAGCTTCAGCTCTCTACATACTTGGGTTAGGGTTAGGTTGGGTTAGGTTGAACAATTGTCCTTGATTAGTATTCCTCAGCACTAGAGACTAAGGCACTCAAGGACTTAATGCACAATTGCACACCCAAAGTTGCATTACATCTACTGCTACTGGTCACTTGAAAATGGTGCAACGATTATCAGCATCATCTGCACAACTGTCATAGTAATGTAAGTACCGCACCACTGAGCACTTTATCTCTGCTCTTATGACTCTCGACATTGTTTCACTGCTGTCAATGGGTGGTACTACTGCACAATGGTACCTTTACATTACGGAAAGACTTTCTATACTTGTATGTATTTGTTTATTGTAGTTGTTTGTTACTGCAATACTAGTGTGTCATATGACTAGAGACAAATTCCTTGTGTGTTTTACATACTTCGCTAATAAAGATGATTCAGATTCTGAATTCCGCCCACGGCAGAGTTTTTGCCTCAGTGATCACGAAAGGGAACGACCACCTGCGGCCACAGTTCCGGTTGGCCGCCGCAACAATGAAAGAACTGAACATGGTCCAGTTGGACTCAATGTTCATCGCCTCCTCTGGGACGTGGGAAAAGTTCTGCCGGAGGTCGGAGTTGAAACTCTTTCTGATAGGGGATTCTGCCAAATGTTCCCAGCAAACAATCACAATACGTTTGGGTCTGCCAGATCGGACTGGCATCTTACCCCACCATCGGAGCCAACACACCACCAGATAAGGGCTGAATGAATATGGAAAAAAAAGAAAATCCCTAAAAATTGCGATTGCAGTTGCAAATTTTACAATTTTATTACAACAAACTATCAGTTATGTCCTTTACGCATTGTAGAATACTGAGGTAAAGGCAAATGAAGCACTAATTAATCGCTGTGACATTCCAAATCCCTAGAGCCAGATTCTCTAGCTGGAGATCGGACCGCCAAGGTCCCTGCTTTTGGCCACTGCCCAGCTCACTACGCACCGACCCCTTTTTGTGCCTCCCACAGGTGGTGAGACCATGGGAAGGGGGACCCACGTTGTCCTTTTGGGCGCTCGCCTCCTGGTTTTTACATTTTCAGGTTGAAATAATTTGTTTTACAACTAAATGTCTTTTTTTTTTTGTATATATGGCTGATATCATGGTGAATGTTCACAGAGGCATGAGTTAAGAGTACCTGTTTTCTAGCCGTGTGTACAGCTGGGTATTGTCTGTTCTGAGGACAAAGACAATGTGAAACCAGCGTTCGGGGAAGAGGTCACAGCCGTGATAGTCTACAATCACACCTCCATGCGTCATCTTTTCATCTAGCTCATCCACCACCTGCAGGATCACAGAATCATAACATTTCACATTAAATACATAAATGATGTATGTAAAACAAACAAAAAAAAGGTTCGTTTCTGTGCAGGCTTTGGAAAGGCAGCTTGTGTTACATTTGAAGACATTATCGTTGCTATAAAGTGATACCTTCAAATTGAATACCCCAAAAGTTGTACAATTTCAAGTTCACGCAAAATTTTGGCGAATCGTATGTGCCAAAGTCCAGTCCAGCACTTTCTGGCGTTAAAACAGTCATCATATGTGATGTTGGAAAATCACTTTGTCACTGCAACTTAGGCTAGGTACACAACACAGGTCTTAATGCTCAATTTTTTTGTGTAAGCGTTCATATTACATTATAAATGCGACCTCTGTCCGTCGTGTTGTGAACACACATGCATCTCCCTAGTGACCTGCATTAGTAGAAGAGACGACGTCACTCACGGCATAGTGTTTACGAAAGTAAATGTGGTCAAGCCTGTCGGGGCATTCCTGTAGGAGGTCGAAAAATACAGTATTTGGGGGAAATGAGGAGGCGAGGCTTTTCGATCTCATTTCATGGAGACGTCTCTAAAGATGACGTCACGTCATAACCATGCGTAAAAGAAAAATTGAATCGATTTGAACTGTGGCTGAATTACTATCACCATAAATGTCCACTTTCTGCTTCATGTTTGAAGTGGGATTAAATTCAAGTCATATATAAAGTCAATACTGTTACTCAAAATAACGCGTCGTTATTATGGCATGCGCAATCAAGCCACAGCTCGAAGGTCCCCCTGTGCACTGTGGTCTCCTGTTTGGGAACATTTTGGCTTTCCTGTTAAAAATCGCCGATGGGGAAAGGTACATGAATAAGTCCCAAAGTTGTGTGCCGACATTGCAACATAGAGATTGGCGGCTATGTTGCAGGTGACACGTCTCACACGAGGAAGAAAGTAGTCTTTTTAGCCAAAAACCTCAAACTTAAACAGTGAGATTTATCATATGCTGTTGAACATTCAAAGATTTCAATGCCTAAAAAGTGTACCGGGTATATAATTTCATAAGACTTTTTAAAGTTACTGTATTTTTTTTCATTATAAAGAGTTATAATATAGTTAGCAATTGTAACTGTTATTGTATGTTTTTTTCCTCACAAAAAGTGTATACATGTGACAACTTGTCTTTAACTTGAATACTTAGATGTGTCATAGGCTGTTGCTGATGAGTGTTCAAGGATTTCAGTTAGGTCTAGGCGATATGACTGTGTGTTTCATATTGGTCGATATCGATATATATTGAATTTTTTTCTTTATTTTTAAACTATTGAAATTAATGACCCGAAGAAAAATACGTTCAGGTTATTTTATTTTAACATAATACTTAACCTTTAATAAGAGGTCAATGTAACTATGAAAGAGTAAAATAAACTGGTCGATATAAAGATTAAATAAACTCCATTTTAAAGATAATGTACTTAAGGGCTGAGAAATGTTTGAAAAACTGTCACAATCCAAGTATTTCATATCAGTCAATGTTGATAATTATTGATTTTGTTTTAAACCTTACCTTTAAATAACAGTTAACTGTTTTTTGTACATCGTTATGTAGTGTAATGTGTAGTTTGTCCTCCATTAGTGCATCGTAAATGCGTATTTGGTCTACCCCAAAGCAGTTGTTGACACATATATTAGCCTTCATTGTTCATCCAATGTAAGTGAACGAATACTCTCTTGCAGTGCATACATCATCGTTGACCACCCGTCTAAGGACTACTTTATCTTTTTAGCGGACTCATTATTGCCATAGTCCATTCATATTTTACTTGCTTGATTTTACCTTGAGTGCGATGCCGGTGTCGGATAAGACAAGAACTCCTCTACTTGTACACCATGGCTCCATCCATGGGTTTTTAATAGGGTTATCATGCATAATATAATTTAATTGTAAGAGTTGTACTGAGTCGAGTGGTCATTTATTTGAGCAAAGTTCCGCACGGCTGCCGGGCCCGCGAGCGTAGCGCACGGCTTCGGGCCCGCGAGCGTAGCGCACGGCTGCCGGGCCTCTCCGCGAGCGTAGCGCACGGCTGCTGGGCTTCTCCGCGAGCTTAGCACATGGGCGCTGGGCACGCGAGCGTAGCGCACGGCCGCCGGGCACACGAGCATGCTCCGTTGAGTTAACAGCTGCTTCTTGTTGGTTTAAATGCTTCTTCTTCACGTTTGGAGGCACGCACCATGCTGCGATCGGGTTTGTTTTTCTTGTTTCTATTGAACTTTTTATCAAAGGCATTTTCTATTGGTATCGATCACGTGTCAATCGCGATACATATCGATATCGAATTATCGGCCCAGCTCTAATTATAGTGTTTTAATAGTTCACAAAATTAAGAGATCTTTATTGTTAGTGTATTTTTCATTCTAGTGTAATTTCTTAGAATATCACCTGAATGGTATGCTTTTATTTATTTTTTCTAAAAAATGTACTGTTTAATTGTCATCGTTTCAAAATAAATATTTGGAAAAAAATGACTGGTGAGGCAGAGTCCTCTGAGTCATGAACTCAATTTAAAGGACTAGCCTAAATTTCAATTCTGACTTTAATTGAAACATATGTTCGCACGGAAACAAATGTCTCAAAATTAAGGTAAAAAAATGGAAAAATATTTTAATATTTATTTTTAAAGCTTTTAATTATGCTTCAAATAATTCCACATTGTTCAACAATGTGATAGCAGTGCTGCCAAACTTCACTTCCAGAATAATTTACCTGAATTTTCATATTCTGTCAAAAACATTACAGCACGACAGTGCATATATACAGTTTTGCCTTGTTACTTTGCGGTGCGGTTATTACGGATTTTTATTTGTGACCATAACTTAATCTATTGCAGTTTTACCTTGTTATTATGTGGGATTTCCTGCTATTTTTTCTTCCTTCCATTTAGTGTTAATTTTATCAGCCATTTTTAAATTATGTCACAGTTTTAGTCCAGTTTAATTGTAAAAACTAACAAATTCTAGTCTAGTTTTAGTCATGACAATCATTGTTTTACATGTTTACTATTGAGCGGTTTTACATTCATACAGATATTTCATGTATGAAAATGTAGGTTAGAGTTGTTTTGAATTGTGTGTGGCGAATCATCATATCTTCTCGAAATTTTTCATAGTTGATGATAGCCAAGGGCTGAAGACATCTACAAACCTATTTTTCATCGTAGTGATAGCGCCACCTAGTGGCTAAAGCAAACACATGCTTTTTTTCTTTGATGTTTTTATCCTAGCAGGTTAACCGGGTCCACCTCATCTTTGCACGGAAGAGTGTTTAGGACTTCCTAATATTAAAATACAAAATTTGTCATTTTTTGTGAAAAGCTGTTGCCATGACAACATGCAGTTTGCAAAAAAAACCCGAAACGCTTATTTTGAGGGTCTGAACATGCTCGAAATCTCTCGAAACTTTGTACATACATCAGGCCTGGCGAAATCATCAATATTTTTTTTATTTTTTTGTGTAATTTGTAAAAAAATGGCTTGCTAGCGCATTTTTAAAAATTCAGCCCCCGTTGTACGTTTCTTCGAGATCTACAAAAAAATGGTGGTACATGTAACAGTTCAAGGCCTACAAAAAAGTCTCTTGGAGCCAAATGCTAAACCAAACAGGCCATTTTGAATTAAGTTTAAAGTATGAATTTGCTCTGATTAAAATAGCTGCTGGAACTTGACCCACATGATAATTTCCTCTAAAACCCGACTAACATTTGATAAAAGTCGAAGCATGAAGAAGCAGTTTGCAAATAAAACTATGCTAAACATGCATGAAATCTCACGAAACTTTGCACACTCATCAGGCCTGGTGAAATCATCTTTTTTTTGTTTAAGTCGCAATTGTTTAAAAAATGGCTCGCTAGCGCCACCTAGAATAAAAAAATAAATAAAAATAAATAAATAAATCAGACCCGGTTGTACGTTTCACCGATATCTACGAACATTTTGTGGCATATGTAACAGGCCAAGACCTTCAAAAAAGTCTCTTGGAGCCATGTGCTAAACCTAACCAGAAGTCCGCCATTTTGAATTTACTTTACAGTTCGGCATCACATTGACTGTAATGTGATCCACATTATAATAATAATAATTTCGATTATTCAATTCTGATGTGCGAGCATCCTGACGTGACGGTACCCCAACGTTGCCAGGGCCCTTTATAGCTGCTTGCAGCTCTAGTTATTATTTATTCTTTTATTATCCTCCATAATCAAAGGGTGGAACATAAATTTTCACGTGTTACTCTACAGTACTTTAATAAGTAATGTGGCACTGCCTCTTTTAAGTTGTGCTCACGCCTTTGACTCTCCCCTTTTTCTGTTGATGACAATGGGGGGGGTAAGCGCCTTTACAGCTGGAGAAACGTAACCAAACATAACCAGTTTTGCCACATGATTTCTGTAGGGGCACGTA
>NC_141221.1:28192500-28207500 GCF_054856515.1 Filicampus tigris
AATAGGGCACTGGTACTCTTGATCATAGCCATCATAAAGATCTCCTGAGGAAAAATGAATGTAATCAAAAATGCATGCCTCAGCAGATATAGAATTTAAATGAATGTGTAAAACATTTAAACCTGTGACTAAAAGCAAAAATCAAGAATATGCTACCTTATTCAAACTTTCAAAGTCACAAAATCAAATCATCCCCTCTGGAGTGCCATAGAATGTCTTTTTTTTTACCTTCCTGTGCCAGATCACCTATATTAACATACGTGAGCCCGGTCCGCTGAGCTAGCTCCTTCCCCAGAGTTGTTTTTCCAACGCCGGGGGTCCCTGTAGGAAAAAAGGGATAGCACCTATTTAAATGCAAGATGCACAACATAACATGTTGCAAGTATTAAAAGAACATTTTAGTTTGTGCTTCAAAACAAAACAGTACCATAACAGTAACATGACTGTTGTAGGGTTGCCATGTGATATGACAACACATTATTATGTCTTTATTGATAACATTTTCAATGCAGGGGGCGGGGGTCCCTGGAAGGTACAGTAGGTAGTACTTTCTATAGGTCCTATTGAAATACCAATGGGCCTTATGCAGAATGTCACGTTGGGGCACTTTAGTGCGAGCAGAAAATTACAGGTGAATGAGACGATGTTTTGAACTTGAATACAAGAATGTTGTTTTTCTACCCTTTAAATACATGTATATTAGGGGTGAGAATCTATGGGTACCTCACGATTCGTTCCGATTCAGAGGCCCACGATTCCACTGATTTCCGATTCAGAGGCCTACAAGTCGATTCGTTTCGAATGCATCACTACAATGGCTTACATTTTATAGTTCATCTAAAACACTGATACCTTTTTTAAAACAATTGCAGAACTCAAGGATGAGCAAGGATTTATATTTCACACTTTCACTTGTGTCAACACAAATTTTAAAAAGTGCCATTGGCAGCATTTGTTGTAACAAATGTTTGTAACTTCTCCCATCACAAAAAATGCATAAAAACATATTTAAACTTAATCTGATTTAGCATAACCTGCATTTTAATGCTTGAAAGTGCAATATGCATTATCTGATTGACATTACTGTGCAACTTAGCATTGAACGCTGCTTTTATTTAACCTAATGCAGCACGCGATGTAGTATTTTCTTTTAAATGAGATTGCAATTTTCCCTGCGATTGGCTGGCAACCAGTTCAGGGTGTAGATTGGTGAGCTTTATTTCACATGTAGTTTATGTTAGGATGTTAGATTTTACAGTACAGTAGAGGGTGGTGTTAAATATTGTGTGAAAAAGGACGGCTGGCGAAGTGAACCAGAGAGCAAGAATCTCCCTGGGTGGAGAAAAAAAGGACGAGACTGGAGAAAGAAAACGGCGCACGGTGCTGTAGTGATGGCTGGTAGTATTGTGTATTTCCTCTGTTAAGAGCAATAAACTTTAGAGCTCGTTCCACATCTTACTGTGAGTGGTGTAACACTAACATGTTATAACATCAAGCGAGGAAATTGTCATCAAACAGAACAGCTTTATTATTCAAAATCTAAACCAACAGCATATTTTGTAACAATAAATAACGGACTTGTAACTGCTAAGTGTTGTGTATTGATTGCTTATGATTGTTGGCAAAATGCTGCGATGCATCCTGGGTAATTTGTGTAGGAGTTGCATATGTGACATTGGAACATAATGAAACAAAAAAGAATTCTTCCCTTCTCTTCAGGGAATCATCCAGCTTTGATGGGCCGTCAGTGGCTAAAGAAGATCAAATTGAATTGGCAACATGTGTTCATGATCAGAGATGGAGAAAAAAAAACGCATACAGGAGATCTTCAAAAAGCATCCCAAAGTTTTTGATGGTGAGCTTGGCAGCATGAAAGACATTACTGTTACACAGAGCTGGGTACTTTTTTTGCCCGTCTGGCTGCGACCCTCCATCCCGCCCCAAAAATGGGCATCCGGCCGGGCCGGAGGGTCCGACTGGTCCGGCCCAGGGACGAACTGCCCAGCTCCGCTGTTACATTGACTGTTAAACCTGGGAGCCCAAGGTGTCTAAAAGCCTGTCCCATATGCCATCAAAGCGAAAGTCAAAGCAGAATTGGACAGATTGGTGAAGAGTGGGGTCCTGCAACCAGTAAGCACAAGGGAGTGGGCTACACCACCTGTCCCTGTCATGAAAAAGGATGGAACTCCAAGAATTTGTGGTGATTTTAAAGTCACTCTGAATCCAATTTTGGCAACTGAAAAGTATCCATTACCCCTCATCGATGATCTTTTCTCATGTCTGGCTGGAGGGAATTAGTTTAGCAAGATTGAGTTATTGCAAGCATATTTTCAAATGCCCGTTGAACAGGAGTCACAGGAGATGTTGACTATTGTGACTCACAAAGGACTTTACCGGTATCAGAGGCTCCCCTTTGGAATCACTTCTGCTCCAGCACTTGTTGCAAAGAGCAATGGACCAGATCCTGAGTGGCCTTTCCGGGGTTCAGTGCTACCTGGATGACCTGCTTATCACAGGGCCCGATGTGCAGTCCCATTTCCAAAATCTGGATGCAACACTACAATGTCTGGAAGAATATGGTTTGAAGGTCAGACAAGACAAATGTGAGTTTTTCTGGCCCTCTGATGAATACTTGGGACATGTGATTGACAGCAAGGGACTCCACAAGGCATCATCAAAAATGGGGGCTATCGTAGAGGCTCTGTCGCCCAAAACTGTGAGTCAGTTGAGATCTTTTCTGGGGTTGTTGACATACTACGCGAGTTTTGTTCCCAACCTTGTTAACATGTTGAAACCACTACATGTACATAAACTCTGATGCCCTCGCTCACTTTGACCCCAAACTACCTCTTCAGCAGGCGTGTGATGCTTCACCATATGGGGTGGGTGCTTCGTGTCACATGTCATGTCGTCGGGTATCGAAAGACCAATCGCTTTTGCTTCAAGGACGCTGAGCAAGGCGGAAAGCAATTATGCGCAGATTGAGCGTGGAGCTCTGTCTATAGTTTGTGGGGTCAAGAAATTCCATCAGTATCTATTTGGCAGGAAATTGACACTACTGACAGACCACCGACACCTGACCTCAATCTTTGGTTCACATATGGGCACTCCATCACTGGCGGCCAGTCGTATGCAGCGATGGTCCCTGCTGTTGTCTGCTCACCACTATACGATCAAGTATAGGAAGTCGGACCAACATCAGAATGCTGACGGACTCTCAAGGCTCCCCCTGCCAGTCGTACACTCTGAACCCACAAGCAAGCAGTTACTTCTGGTGGCCAGGCTTGGATGTAGCCATAGAGGAGAAAGCAAAGTCATGCAATGACTGCCAGAAATGGAGGAACCTCCCACAGCTCACACTCTTACATCCGTGGGACTGGCCTGAGGAACAGTGGCAAAGAGTTAATATCGATTTTGCTGGACCGCTGGAGAACCACATGTTCCTAGTGGTTGTTGATGCTCATAACAAATGGCCAGAAGTAGCTGTCATGAAAAGCATCTCTTCGGAGAAAACCATTGAAGAGCTAAGCCCTCAACAACTCGTCAGTGATAATGGTCCACAGCTGGTGTCGGAAGAATTTATAACATTCATGGAAGAGAATGGGATCAGCACATCAAGTCTGCGCCTTATCATCCTGCTACTAATGGGCTTGCAGATAGATTTATACAAACTATGAAGCAGGCGTTTAAATCCCCACCAAGCACACAGTCTCTAAATCGACGCCTCAGTGCTTTTTTGTTGTCATACATGAACACACCCCATGCCACAAAGGTGTCTCCTGCTTAATCTATGTTAAAGAAAACGCTCCGCACTCAGCTTGACCTTCTAAGACGGGGGGGTCAAAGTCACAGACAAAGAATAACCTAGCAACATTATCCAATGCATATCCATTTGTTAACAATATGCCTAAACATTACAATTCACTGTATTAAGAAATTAATCAGCCAAACAATACACATTCACACGTTTCATCACTAGAATAGTTAGCATATGAGCCAAAATAACTAACTAGTGTTCATCAATGTGACATCACTCACGGGAACTTATTATGCTATTGTAAGTAATGTTATATACTGCTATTATGTACAGCAGTTACCTGACACGAACTTGAATGATTAAACTCACCTTTTAACATTTACACACAACAACAGTGGTGAAACACGGGCAATCTGCAACTACTGAGTTTGCTGGCACGAACAAACTACGAGCTGTGTCGAAGGAGGAAAGAGGAAAAAAAAAGTCACTCACTATCAATACTTAGCGCTCAAATAGCGTTCAATGCATTACGTCGAAACTCAATTTATCAAATACCAACAATGACTAATAATACTAATAAACAACGTCAGATTTCTAACATGAAGTATTTCTAATAAAGTGTGTTTTACTCCAAATAAATTTTCACCACAATCCGATTCTGAAAGCCACGAAAAGTGACGAGAAGTCTTCAGTCAGCATGTAGAACAGCCATGGGGTGGCAAACATTGATGCAAAGAAATATTTTACAGAAATAGTGTAACAAATTGGGTTATCTGTGCTGTGGTCGAATTTGCGTCTTGCCAAGTTGTTTTGTTTCCGAGGTTAATGGATGCATCGCACGGCTCGCTGGATGGGAGGGCATGCGAGCGAGAGTAGCGGAGGACAGGAGTGCCGTTGCTCTTTTTTGACTGAACGGTTGTCGTACTGTATTGGCGTCGGCTGTGGCCCACAGTAGCCGGTTGGACTAATAAAAACATGATAATTAAACTACGTCTGATGGCGTGTTCTTTGAAGTCGCTACAATATATTTTAAAGCGTGACGTCTTTGGCAGGCGCAAAGGACCCGATCAGATCTGCTACCCACACCGGCTTGCTGCGGGCCGGATCTAATAATAAAGCAATATCATCCCAGAGCCGTAGAGAAGGCCTTGACTTTGACATATGTGTTCTAAGACCTCAAAAGACAAAAGACAATGTTCACCGACAAGAGGAAGCTCAAAGAGGACAACGGGCAAAAGCAAAATTTCGGTCTTTCACAGCAGGAGATAAGGTTCTTGCTCGGAACTATGCCCATGGGGCTAAGTGGACGCCAGCGACAGTTATTGCACAAACAGGTCCAGTGTCATACTCAGTGGAAACGCATGATCTTCTCATCTGGAGGAGACATGTTGATCAGTTATTCCACTCTTGGGCCCAGCTGTAGATTCACCTCGTGTTACATCCTTCAATCCAGAGCCGGAGGTCCATCAAGAGCAAAATCATCCATCCCCAGAGGAGCCTCATGAGCCACTTTCAAAAAAGGACAGTGTCCCAGGCACACCTAACCTTTCTCAGGGGCCTATGCCAGGTACCCCCAACAATTCAGGACTCATTCAATCCTCACCACAAGACGCCGTGACTGACTTAGTCACTTGTCATACTTACCCTAGAAGAAACAGACGACGACCCCCTGACAGACAGACTGTAGGGTAGTGACTCACCTATTCCATTGGGGCAGAATAATCCCCAGGGTTGAGCCGGATAGAGGTAATGTACCTCTACTCTCCGTAGTTAGTTCACCGTTCTATAATGTTGTTATAGGTTCATTTTTGTTTGTGTTGTGAAGCAGAGGCCTTGCATACAAATACCAAGTTGTTATTAAAATGTTGACTTTTATTAACCCATTAAAGCCTAAAGTGCCTGGCTCAACAGCTCCCCGCGATCAATGGCGTCCGCCATTATGACTCCAAAGAATTCCAGAACACCCTCTGCGGGCTCACAACACCGTTGCGTGTATATTCTGAAGCATTTTATTGGTTAAGTGAACAAAAATTGGATTAAAAAAAAAAAAAAAAAGACGTATATGCGCTCCAGGGTTTAAGGGTAGAAAGACGCAACAGCGCTCCAGGCTTTAAGGGTAGAAAGACGGTTATGCACTCCCAGCCTTAATGTGTTAAGAGCACCTTAACAGTAAGGGGGAAGGGATATGTTGTGTATTGATTGCTTATGATTGTTGGCAGAATGCCGTAATGCCCCCTGGGTAATCTGTGTTGATGACGTAATGTTGTTGTTGGAAGTGGAACGAAAATACAGAGGCAGGTGCAATTGCTCCCCGTCATCCATGTCCTTATTCTTTGTCATAATATATATCCAAGGTTATGACACTACTTTGCAGGAGGTTTGTATATTCTAGGTTTTTGTGTGAGAAAAGAAGTGATCTACATGCTCTGGTGTTATTGTACTATATGACGGGAATTTTATATCGTGAATGCAGTATAACTGTCTACATCATGCTGCGAAAGCCCCTTCCTTCCACAACCGATTAAGGGCGCAAATCTGATGCAATGTACTCCGTAATGGATTTGGTAATTTTTCTTGCTCTTTCTGCGTTTGGTGGAAGAGTTGCTAGAACACCTGGCAGAGTTGGTCGGTTGTTTATCATGTCCGACGGGTCCGCCTTTCGCCGCACTCAACTCTGGGTGGTAGCGTGTCATGTTTGTTGGGTTCCTGAAATATTTTTATCCTTGTCTCACATTTCATAAAGAAACTAAATGTCTCCAAATCGATGCTTTTAAAGAGGATTGCGCCACTTGCATGAGGTTTTGCTTGTTCCGTCATCTTGTCACGTAAGCCTCGGCACAGACGTCTGGCATACAAACGCACGTAATCGCTTGCACAACTTTTTTCTTTTTTAATTTATACTTTAAACATCGATTATTAATACCTCTGAATCGACTCGACTCAGTACAACTCTTACAATTAAATGATATAATGTATGATAACCCTATTAAACACCCCCGGATGAATCCGTGGTGTACAAGTCGAGGAGCTCTTGTCTTTGGCATGCTAGCACCAGTTAACCTTATCTGACACCAGCATCACACTGAAGGTAAAATCAAGCAAGTGAAATATGAATGGACTATGGCAATAATGAGTCCGCTAAAAAGATAAAGTAGTCCTAAGACGGTTGGTCAACGATAATGTATGCAGTGCAAGGGAGTATTCGTTCATTTACATTGGATGAACATTGAATGAAAGCTAAAATATGTGTCAACTAGGGAAGGGAATTTTCGACTAATTTGCCCGCCGACTAGTCTAAAATTTTATTTGCGACTAGTCTATAAGGAAGAAAACTTGAATTTTAATACATATTGAATTCAAAGTTTAAAATGCAAATGTTGTGTGTATTTAGGGGCTATTTTAGCCCAAACATTCAGGACAGTTTGTTAATTTAAATTCTATTGATGTAACAACAACTGACTGAATAAAGGTGAACAATTGAAAGAGAAATACATTTCTGATACATTTTCCAATGCAATGCATGGCATTTATTATGAATAATGTAATGAGTAATGGTACCGACTCCCATTCCAGCAGGGTCTCATTCGCAAGCACCATGTTAGGCTAGGTTCACACCGCAGGCAAATGCGACCCAGATCGGATTTTTTTGCCCATATGCGCCCTATATCAGATTTCTTTATGACATTCTGAACGGTTCAATTCCGATTTTTTCAAATGCGACCTGGGTCGCTTTCATATGTGGTCCTAAATCAGATACGTATCCGATCTTTTCCAATGCGTTGGCGGTCTGAACGGCCAGGGCGCATATACTGTACATATACGACATTGACAAGCCCAAGATGCGCTCCGCGCAGGCAAAGGGAAGGCGCTGGCAGCAGGGGAATCAAATCTGCAAAGTTGTTTTGAGTAACACAATTGACTTTGTTTTACTTTAATTTAATCCCACTTGAAACGTGAAGCATAAAGTGGACATTTATGGCGATTGTAGTAATTCAGCCACGGCTCAGATAGATTGATTTTTTACGCACGGTTATGATGTGACGTCATCGTTAGTGATGTCTCCATGAAATGAGATAATAAAGCCTCGCCTCATAATTTCCCCCAAAAACTGTATTTATTTCTATCTGCTACCTAATCGCTTCAATGCCCCGACACGCTGGACCACATTTACTTCCGCAAACACAACGTCGGTGTGACATCGTCTCTTCTTCTGTGCAGGCGGGTAAGTTTGATGACGCATGTGTTCATACAGCAGACAAGAAAGAGGTCGCATTTTTAATGTAATATGAACGCTTACGCAAAAAAATATGATTTTTTAGGGGGGGAGGGAGCAATTCTCTCTCTTGGTGCTCATCATGTTTACAGAGGCCGAGGCAGAGGCGTGTGGAACAAGATGCGTGATACTTAATGCCGCGTTTAACCGACCAGTAAAATACAAAACGTTTAATAAATCATGGACCGTTAAACGGTTAAACGACTAGTCGCGCACATCCCTAGTGTCAACAACTGCTTTGGGGTGGACCTAATGCAAATAAGCATTTACAATGCACTGGTGGAGGACAAACTGCACATTACACTACATAACGATGCACACAAAAACAGTTAACTGCTATTTAAAGTAAAGGTTTAAAACAAAATAAATAATTGTCAATATTGACTGATATGAACTACTTAAGCTAAGTTCACACCGCAGGTCTTAATGCTCAATTCGGATTTTTTGAAAAAAATCAAATTTTTTGGTGTAAGCGTTCATATTACATTATAAATGTGACCTTGGTCTTGTCTGCTGTATGAACACATGCGTCGTCAAAGTGGCCCGCGTGCGCAGAAGAAGAGACGACATCACACCCGACGTGTTTGCGGAAGTAAATGTGGTCCAGCGTGTCGGGGCATTTATACAGTCAAGCGATTAGGTAGCAGGTAGAAATAAATGCAGTATTGGGGGAAATTATGAGGCGAGGCTTTAATATCTCATTTCATGGAGATTATCGATGACATCCTGTCCTAACCATGCGTAAAAAAAAGAATCTATCTGAGCCGTCGCTGAATTAATCGCCATAAATGTCCACTTTATGCTTCATGTTTCAAGTGGGATTAAATTAAAAGTAAAATATAAAGTCAATAGTGTTACTCAAAACAACTTTGCAGATTCGATCCCCTGCCTACGCGGAGCATATTTTGGGCTCCGGATGACGTCAGTGTCGGATATAGGCGACCTGTCCGTTCAGACCGCGAACGCATTGGAAAAGATGGGATACGTATCCGATCTGGGACCACATACAAAAGCGACCCAGGGCGCGTTTGAAAAAAATTGAGCTGTTCAGACCGTCATAAAAAAACAAACAAACAGATACAGGTCGCATAAGGGCAAAAAAATCCAATCAGACAGTTTTTCAAACATATGTCTCAGCCCTTAGAAGCACATTATGTTTAATGTTTATATACACACATATATATATATATATATATATACACACATATATATATATATATATACACACATATATATATACATACATATATACATATATATATATATACATATATATATATATATATATATATATACATACACATATATATATATATATACATACACATATATATATACATACACACACATATATATATACATACACATATATATATATATATATACATACACATATATATATATATACATACATATATATATACATACATATATATATACATACATATATATATATATATATATATACATACACACATATATATATATACACATATATATATATACACATATATATACACATCTACATATATACATATATACACATATATATACACATATATATATTAGTGCTATCAAACAATTACATTTTTTAAACTAATTAATCGCAAAATTTTCCATAATTAATCGCGATTAATCTCTTTTTTTTTCTCCAAAGCTTGGAACCGCTATTTACTTGAGTGTAATCTTTAAATTAATATGGAAACAAATGAAAAGTATATTTTGATTCAAAGACTGTTCTAATAGCTTTCTTTGAATCTTGAATATGATTTTTTTCCGGTAAAATACAACGAGCACATTGAACCATGCACCAAAGATATACAACTAATATGGTATTTGAATTTGGTTTTCTAAGTGCGTTAATTATTTTGGATTCCTCCAATGAGCCATCGAGCAAAACTGCGTAAAGGTCCGTCTTTGTGACAGTGACTCTCCTCTAAGTTTGGCTGTAAAGTGAGCAGAGGGAAGCTGCCACAAGAAGTACATAAAACTGAGTTAAACAAGTTAATTTTTTTAATGCGTTATAAAATTTCAATTAATCTCCATAGTTAACGCTTTAATTTTGACAGCCCTAATATATATATATATATATATATATATATATATATATATTAGATTAAAGATGAAGTATTACGTTAAAATAAAATAACCTAAATGTATTTTTCTTCAGGTCATTATTTTCAATAGTTTAAAAAAAGAAAAAAAAATTCAATACATATTTCTATAGACCAATATGAAACACTTATATCATGATATACTTTTCAATCATATTGCCCAGCCCTAGTAATACGTAGGGATGTCACAATATCGGCAATATCGTGATATCGAGATATTAAAATTTCCACGATATATCGTTGTTGGCATATTAATAGCAGCAAATCTGTCTAAAAGCTCAAGTTGTTTTCCATTTGTGCAGTTCCAGCACCCTCTGGTGGTTAGTTTATTAGAGCAATGTAATTTGAGCACTTTTTTTTTTACAATATTGCAAGTTTTTTATATATCGCCAACCTCTCCACAATATTGTGAAAATTATCACTTCGTGAGGTTCATATCGTGATATTACAAATGCTAATTGCTAACGGATGGCCCGTTGAAGATGCTGCTGTGCTTCATTTAGCCGGCCTTACACACATTCTCATACTTAATTTATCACTTTTTTCTTTCTAGATAGCATGACTGTATTATCAAATACAGCAACAAAATGTTTGTTCTGTTTATTTTATCAGAATGTGTATACTGCTTGTGTTTGACTATTTTCCAGTAGTATAGGGCTGTCCCAAACGATTATTTTTCTCCCGATTAATCTATCGACTATTTTTACGATTAATCGATTAGTCTAACAATGAATTTTTCGACTAATCTTGCGATTATTTTTGACTTGACGATATTAATTCCAAAAAACACTTCTGAAAGCTTATTTAAATTTTTTGTTTATTAAAGTAATAAAAAAAAAACTTTTGAAATGGAATGAACAGTGACATCTCTTTTAGGAAGGCATCATGATGTGTGAACATGAATGAGGTATTTATCTATACATAACGATAAAACAATGTGTGTGTGCATGTGTGAGCAGCCCAAGTAAAAGAACTCACAAAAATAAATAACTAAAAAATAAATAATATCAGTTTGCTTAAACCTGAAACAGATAAAGCAGTGCATACTTAAGTATTATAAGAAAGAAAAAGCACACATTATAAATTAGTACAGTCACGGACTATGGTTAGCAGGCCAGTGTTTCCTCTAGGTTTTTTTTTTGTTTTTTTTTAGCAGCGGGAGCAGGACATCATCCTAAATATAAGATCTGCATGCTGTGGTGCGCCCAGTGCACAGAGAGCTTTCCGGAGCAGATAACTAATGTCGCGTGTTACTGTTTGTAGATAGATAGAGCAGCGGAACCAATATAACATTACCTACAAGCACCAACACAATTTGACTGGAGTGAAATAGCTCCCCGAACGTTAGCTACATAATGCACAACGTTGAAACACAACACGGCGTAACTTTGACTGCCCCTGCTGCTTCGAGAAATCAAACTTAACGATGCACGTTAATATGTCAGACACAACAGCAATTTCTGTAATTATTATAGTTAGTTAGCTGGACTGGATACTCCAGCTTTCTGCTTTCTCTCGTCTTCCAGTAGTACTTCTGAGTGATGTCGCTTAATGTTAGTTCATGGCTGATGTGCTGCTGTGGTACGCCAACTCAGCTTTACAAAAGGTGCAGACGACCAACTCGCTCGACCTTTCTTTGAAGTATGTCCATACTTTGGACGTTTTTGTCTGCCTTTTAGCGGTATCCGGCGCCTCCGCCATTTCTACTGTGCGCGCTTTGTTTACAAGTGATGCAATGCACGTGTTGACGCATTTACGTCATCGACACTCGAGCGTACGTACGTGCCGACGTATTTTATGTCATCGGCCACGTCGACTATGCCGACTAGTCGGGACGGCTCTACAGTAGTCCTATAACAATTGGCGCATAATTATTCATTCTATAATATTTATTAATAACAGTGGTGTTAACTTTGATATTAAATGTGTTCCTATAAATTAACGTAAAAAACCAGGCTACATTGAGAGTAGCTGAGTAGGAATTGTAATCACAGGAACACATGCCAGCCAAGAGGATGAGAAAAGGAAAACGCCTGGACTTTGGTGAAGAATATTTCAATACTGGTAAGAAAGTCTCTGGCTCTGGAAATCCAAAACAGGTAATGCGATTGATGTCATATGCATAATTGGTCTTAAAGCGGAAGTCAACCCAAACATATTTTTTTCAAGATTATGTTCCCAGCAGGCCCGCTAGTTGAAACACGGCATTCTGATTAATTTTGAGTTTGTGGAATATAAGTTAAGCAGCAAAACGCACTCGTTTTTAGCCATCTCTGGAGGCAGCCATTTTGTCTTCTGTCGACTGAAAATGACATCACAACTGCTCACAACGACCAATCACGGCTCAGATTCAGAAAACAGGTCAGCTGTGATTGGTCGTTGTGAGTAATTGTGATGTAATTTCCAGTCGACAGAAGACAAAATGGTCGCCCCCAGATATGGCTAAAAACGAGTAGATTAGCACTTATTCCAAAAACGTAGTATTTATCAGAATGCCGTGTTTCAACAAGTGGGCCTGCCGGGAACATATTCTTGAAAAAAATATGTTTGGGTTGATTTCCGCTTTAAATGACAAAATGATAGTAATTAGTAACTTTGCCCTACAGAAAAAGGCCAATTTGCTGCTCGAAGACGGATGGAGGAAGATTTGCTTTCGAGAGACTGTCAGTTTAGTTGAGTTTTACATTTGTTTTGTTTACACTTTTAAGAATTTAAGTACCAGTCTACCTCAAAATGCTTTATTTTTCATTAAAAGAAAATAAATTTTTTGATAGATACTGATATACATGTCAAATAATATACTAGTAAATATATTTTTCTTTCGTAAGGGACAAAAAGAACTCTTTGCAGCTCGGCCTACTTTGGTGTAGTGGCATGTTGGGATACTGGCATGTTGGTGTACTGGCACATTGAAATGATAACTGTAATAATTATATAATTCTAATAACTGGCTTAATAAAAGATGTTTCAGTTTAGTCAGTGTATGTGCAGCTGAACGTTGATTTGAATGTTTAATTTGTAGCGGCAGGTTGAATTAGCAACTTAGTGTAGATGAAATATACATTGTTTTCAAGTATACATTGAATATGGTTTGACGGTAAAATTGTGTCAGGGATTCAGAACCTGATGGCAAATATGTACGTTTATTTTCATACTGCTATGGGTTTCAATACCAACAATGCCAATCTTCAATGACTATAGAAAATGGATTTATTGGATTTTGAATCTATTTGTCACACTTTTGTTTAAAGTATAACATACCATACTTCCAATTATGCTAACATGTGTAATTAAGTAAATACGTGGCTACTGTTGCTGTATTATTTTTAACAGTCGTACAGTGACATAAAAAGCCACAAAAGACACAAAACTAACAATTAGAGAGGCTTTAATACCTGTTAACAGGATGTTTGGCTGTCTCATTTTCATAGCTAGCGATCACCCAACACGTGCCCTATTTACAGCAACCTGAAATAAAATAAAAGACAAGCTTCGGTGTTTGAACCATTGTTTTAAATATTTGCGTTGAATATTCATCATACTGACCTAAAAAGATGACGCCGGGGATAGCCTTGCAGTAATTTGCTTTATCAGAAGTTTCGGATGAATTTGCCCATGGGATTTACACATACAAACACTGCCGTAAATTGATGTGTGACTCCAGTTTACGTTAACCGTCGTGCATTTTACGGCATTCTGCGTCAACAGAGTTGAAACAAGCAGAAGTTCTATGGGTTGTCGCAATAATAAATGTATGGATTTCTGCGTATGATTGACTAAAATTAGTTCAATTTGGTAAGTTTATTCATAAATTCTTTTTAAATAGCCATAAGGTTTTAACTCATCGAGTTACTCCACCGGTTTGCTATGAAATGTAACCTGCGTAAACTTTCGGGAATGTCATGTAATTAAGACAAATGCTGAAAAATGTTAATATTCAGTCAGCGTACTGCTTTCTGTTATGCCAGACTTGGTTCCCTAAAAATTAAGCACCACAGTCAAGAATGAAAAAGCTGTCACTAGAAGAGAAAGTAGCATAAATCAGAGTGATTTTAAAAAGTCCTGTTTGACAATTATGTTGTCGATTTGAATTGTCGTTAATGGATGTAACTTCAATTCCTAGATTGGACAGCTCCGTGACTCGGATCCTAACCGCACTGACCTTTTTGAAATCAAGCTAAACTGAGTTGAGTTGCTGACTCTAGCTGTTTGGAAATTTATTAAGGTACCTCGGTTTTACTTGTGATAGTGTTTAAATTCAAATGATGTGGGCTCATCAATATTAGCATTGGAATGAAAACCTACAAATACTTAAAATGTACCATATTTATTATTTCACACCTTATCTTTGTGTGTGTGTTTCGTTGTTGTTGTTGTCGTCGTCGTTGTCGTTGTCACTAATTGGATTATGTGTAAAACATTTAGGACTGCCGTAATGAAGTCAATTGAAATGTGATCTTTCTTGCAGAAGAACCGTTGGATGGATCGGGGTTTGATTGATTTGACATGATATAACATATTTGATTCTAGATAGATCAGGTTTTGGGCTCCCAAATTGAACCAATGAGGCCTCGCAAGAGGAAAGGAGAGACCGGCAGCTCAGACCCTTGTACAATGTACCCACCGAAATACTTTGGCCACAAGGAACAGGATGAACCCTGGGTGGACAGATACATGCCATGCTCAAAAGTAAGTATCTATCCATCCACCCATGCATCTTCTGTACCGCTTATTTTCACGATCAACATGACTATTTGTTCTGGTCTTTGCTCCCTGATCTTCCACCGCATACCTGAACATTTTATTAGACATAAACTTGCAAATTAAAAACATGAATTAAATAAATTTTAATTTAC